>NC_034194.2:44422223-44482223 GCF_002021735.2 Oncorhynchus kisutch
TCTATCTCTCCTCTCTATCTATCCTCCTCTCTATCTATCCTCTCTCTATCTATCTATCCTCTCTATCTATCCTCTCCCTCTCTTTCTCTATCTATCCTCTCTCTATCTATCCTCTCTATCTATCTATCCTCTCTATCTATCCTCTCTATCTATCCTTTCTCTCTATCCTCTCTCTCTCTTTCTATCCTCTCTCTTTCTCTCTCTATCCTCTCTTTCTCTCTCTATCCTCTCTCTCTATCTATCCTCTCTCTATCTATCCTCTCTCTCTATCTATCCTCTCTCTCTCTATCTATCCTCTCTATCTATCCTCTCTCTCTCTCTCTCTCTCTATCTATCCTCTCTCTATCTATCCTCTCTATCTATCCTCTCTCTATCTATCCTCTCTCTCTCTATCTATCCTCTCTCTCTCTATCTATCCTCTCTCAATTCAATTCAATTCAATTCAAGGGCTTTATTGGCATGGGAAACATGTGTTAACATTGCCAAAGCAAGTGAGGTAGACAACATACAAAGTGAATATATAAAGTGAAAAACAACAAAAATTAACAGTAAACATTACACCATACAGAAGTTTCAAAACAGTAAAGACATTACAAATGTCATATTATTATATATACAGGTGTTCTAACAATGTACAAATGGCTAAAGGACACAAGTTAAATAAATAAGCATAAATATGGGTTGTATTTACAATGGTGTTTGTTCTTCACTGGTTGCCCTTTTCTCGTGGCAACAGGTCACAAATCTTGCTGCTGTGATGGCACACTGTGGAATTTCACCCAGTAGATATGGGAGTTTTTCAAAATGGATTTGTTTTTCGAATTCTTTGTGGATCTGTGTAATCTGAGGGAAATAGGTCTCTCTAATATGGTCATACATTGGGCGGAGGTGAGGGACGTGCAGCTCAGTTTCCACCTCATTTTGTAGGGCAGTGAGCACATAGCCTGTCTTCTCTTGAGAGCCATGTCTGCCTACGGCGGCCTTTCTCAATAGCAAGGCTATGCTCACTGAGTCTGTACATAGTCAAGGCTTTCCTTAATTTGGGTCAGTCACAGTGGTCAGGTATTCTGCCGCTGTGTACTCTCTGTGTAGGGCCAAATAGCATTCTAGTTTGCTCTGTTTTTTTGTTAATTCTTTCCAATGTGTTAAGTAGTTATCTTTTTGTTTTCTCATGATTTGGTTGGGTCTAATTGTGCTGCTGTCCTGGGGCTCTGTAGTGTGTGTTTTTGTGTTTGTGAACAGAGCCCAGGACCAGCTTGCTTAGGGGACTCTTCTCCAGGTTCATCTCTCTGTAGGTGATGGCTTTGTTATGGAAGGTTTGTGAATCGCTTCCTTTTAGGTGGTTGTAGAATTTAACAGCTCTTTTCTGGATTTTGATAATTAGTGGGTATCGCCTAATTCTGCTCTGCATGCATTATTGTGGTGTTCTACGTTGTACACGGAGGATATTTTTGCAGAATTCTGCGTGCAGAGTCTCAATTTGGTGTTGTCCCATTTTGTGAAGTCTTGTTGGTGAGCGGACCCCAGACCTCACAACCCGTAAAGGGCCAATGGCCTCTATGACTGATTCAAGTATTTTTACTGTCAGGGCCAGGTCTCTCTATCTATCCTCTCTCTCTCCTATCTATCCTCTCTTCTCTCTATCTATCCTCTCTCTATCTATCCTCTCTTTCTCTATCTATCCTCTCTTTCTCTATCTATCCTCTCTCTATCTCTATCTATCCTCTCTCTATCTCTATCTATCCTCTTTACTGTCAGGGCCCNCTCTCTCTCTATCTATCCTCTCTCTATCTATCCTTCCTCTATCTATCCTCTCCCTCCTCTATCTATCCTCTCTCTCTCTATCTATCCTCTTCTCTCTATCTATCCTCTCTTTCTCTATCTATCCTCCTCTCTCTATCTATCCCTTCTCTACTATCTATCCTCTCTTTCTCTATCTATCCTCTCTTTCTCTATCTATCCTCCCTCTCTATCTATCCTCTCTCTATCTATCCTCTCTCTATCTATCTATCCTCTCCCTCTCTATCTATCCTCTCTCTATCTATCCTCTCTCTATCTATCTATCCTCTCCCTCTCTATCTATCCTCTCTCTATCTATCCTCTCTATCTATCCTCTCCCTCTCTATCTATCCTCTCTCTCTCTATCTATCCTCTCTTTCTCTATCTATCCTCTCTTTCTCTATCTATCCCTCTCTCTCTATCTATCCTCTCTCTCTCTATCTATCCTCTCTCTATCTATCCTCTCTCTATCTATCCTCTCTATCTATCCTCTCTATCTATCCTCTCTATCTATCCTCTCTCTATCTATCGTCTCCCTATCTATCCTCTCTATCTATCCTCTCTCTCTCTCTCTCTCTATCTATCCTCTCCCTATCTATCCTCTCTCTATCTATCCTCTCTCTCTATCTATCCTCTCTCTATCTATCCTCTCTCTATCTATCCTCTCTCTATCTATCCTCTCTCTATCTATCCTCTCTATCTATCCTCTCTCTATCTATCCTCTCTCTATCTATCCTCTCTATCTATCTCTCTCTCTCTCTCTCTCTATCTCTCCTCTCTCTCTCCTCTCTCTCTATCTATCCTCTCTCTATCTATCCTCTCTCTATCTATCCTCTCTATCTATCCTCTCTCTATCTATCCTCTCTCTCTCTCTCTCTCTTCTCTCTATCTATCCTCTCTCTATCTATCCTCTCTCTATCTATCCTCTCTCTATCTATCCTCTCTCTATCTATCCTCCTCTCTCTCTCTCTCTCTCTCTCTCTCTCTCTCTCTCTCTCTCTCTCTCTCTCTCTCTATCTATCCTCTCTCTATCTATCCTCTCTCTATCTATCCTCTCTATCTATCCTCTCTATCTATCCTCTCTCTCTCTATCTATCCTCTCTCTATCTATCCTCTCTCTCTATCTATCCTCTCTCTCTATCCTCTCTCTCTATCTATCCTCTCTCTCTCTCTATCTATCCTCTCTTTCTCTCTCTATCCTCTCTCTCTCTATCTATCCTCTCTCTCTATCTATCCTCTCTCTCTCTATCTATCCTCTCTTTCTCTATCTATCCTCTCTCTATCTATCCTCTCTCTATCTATCCTCTCTCTATCTATCCTCTCTTTCTCTATCTATCCTCTCTTTCTCTATCTATCCTCTCCCTCTCTATCTATCCTCTCTCTATCTATCTATCCTCTCTCTATCTATCTATCCTCTCCCTCTCTATCTATCCTCTCTCTATCTACTATCCTCTCTATCTATCTATCCTCTCCCTCTCTATCTATCCTCTCTCTATCTATCTATCCTCTCTATCTATCCTCTCCCTCTCTATCTATCCTCTCTCTCTATCTATCCTCTCTTTCTCTATCTATCCTCTCTTTCTCTATCTATCCTCTCTCTCTCTATCTATCCTCTCTCTATCTATCCTCTCTCTATCTATCCTCTCTCTATCTATCCTCTCTCTATCTATCCTCTCTATCTATCCTTCTCTCTCTCTCTCTCTCTCTTATCTATCCTCTCCCTATCTATCCTCTCTCTATCTATCCTCTCTCTATCTATCCTCTCTCTCTCTATCTATCCTCTCTCTATCTATCCTCTCTCTATCTATCCTCTCTATCTATCCTCTCTCTATCTATCCTCTCTCTATCTATCCTCTCTCTATCTATCCTCTCTATCTATCCTCTCTCTCTATCTATCCTCTCTATCTATCCTCTCTCTATCTATCCTCTCTCTCTCTATCTATCCTCTCTCTCTCTATCTATCCTCTCTCTCTCTATCTATCCTCTCTCTATCTATCCTCTCTCTATCTATCCTCTCTCTATCTATCCTCTCTATCTATCCTCTCTCTCTCTCTCTCTCTCTCTCTTCTCTCTCTCTCCTCTCTCTCTCTATCTATCCTCTCTCTATCTATCCTCTCTCTATCTATCCTCTCTATCTATCCTCTCTTTCTCTATCTATCCTCTCTCTCTCTCTATCTATCCTCTCTCTATCTATCCTCTCTTTCTCTATCTATCCTCTCTTTCTCTATCTATCCTCTCTTTCTCTATCTATCCTCTCTTTCTCTATCTATCCTCTCTTTCTCTATCTATCCTCTCCCTCTCTATCTATCCTCTCTCTATCTATCTATCCTCTCCCTCTCTATCTATCCTCTCTCTATCTATCCTCTCTCTATCTATCTATCCTCTCCCTCTCTATCTATCCTCTCTCTATCTATCCTCTCTCTATCTATCTATCCTCTCTATCTATCCTCTCCCTCTCTTTCTCTATCTATCCTCTCTCTATCTATCCTCTCTCTATCTATCTATCCTCTCTATCTATCCTCTCTATCTATCCTTTCTCTCTATCCTCTCTCTCTCTTTCTATCCTCTCTCTTTCTCTCTCTATCCTCTCTTTCTCTCTCTATCCTCTCTCTCTATCTATCCTCTCTCTATCTATCCTCTCTCTCTATCTATCCTCTCTCTCTCTATCTATCCTCTCTATCTATCCTCTCTCTCTCTCTCTCTCTATCTATCCTCTCTCTATCTATCCTCTCTATCTATCCTCTCTCTATCTATCCTCTCTCTCTCTATCTATCCTCTCTCTCTCTATCTATCCTCTCTCAATTCCAATCAATTCAATTCAAGGGCTTTATTGGCATGGGAAACATGTGGTTAACATTGCCAAAGCAAGTGAGGTAGACAACATACAAAGTGAATATATAAAGTGAAAAACAACAAAAATTAACAGTAAACATTACACATACAGAAGTTTCAAAACAGTAAAGACATTACAAATGTCATATTATATATATATACAGTGTTCTAACAATGTACAAATGGCTAAAGGACACAAGTTAAAATAAATAAGCATAAATATGGGTTGTATTTACAATGGTGTTTGTTCTTCACTGGTTGCCCTTTTCTCGTGGCAACAGGTCACAAATCTTGCTGCTGTGATGGCACACTGTGGAATTTCACCCAGTAGATATGGGAGTTTTTCAAAATTGGATTTGTTTTCGAATTCTTTGTGGATCTGTGTAATCTGAGGGAAATATGTCTCTCTAATATGGTCATACATTGGGCAGGAGGTTAGGAAGTGCAGCTCAGTTTCCACCTCATTTTGTGGCAGTGAGCACATAGCCTGTCTTCTCTTGAGAGCCATGTCTGCCTACGGCGGCCTTTCTCAATAGCAAGGCTATGCTCACTGAGTCTGTACATAGTCAAGGCTTTCCTTAATTTTGGGTCAGTCACAGTGGTCAGGTATTCTGCCGCTGTGTACTCTCTGTGTAGGGCCAAATAGCATTCTAGTTTGCTCTGTTTTTTTGTTAATTCTTTCCAATGTGTTAAGTAGTTATCTTTTTGTTTTCTCATGATTTGGTTGGGTCTAATTGTGCTGCTGTCCTGGGGCTCTGTAGTGTGTGTTTGTGTTTGTGAACAGAGCCCCAGGACCAGCTTGCTTAGGGGACTCTTCTCCAGGTTCATCTCTCTGTAGGTGATGGCTTTGTTATGGAAGGTTTGTGAATCGCTTCCTTTTAGGTGGTTGTAGAATTTAACAGCTCTTTTCTGGATTTTGATAATTAGTGGGTATCGGCCTAATTCTGCTCTGCATGCATTATTTGGTGTTCTACGTTGTACACGGAGGATATTTTTGCAGAATTCTGCGGTGCAGAGTCTCAATTTGGTGTTGGTCCCATTTTGTGAAGTCTTGGTTGGTGAGCGGACCCCAGACCTCACAACCATAAAGGGCAATGGGCTCTATGACTGATTCAAGTATTTTTACTGTCAGGGCCCAGGTCTCTCTATCTATCCTCTCTCTCTCTATCTATCCTCTCTCTCTATCTATCCTCTCTCTATCTATCCTCTCTTTCTCTATCTATCCTCTCTTTCTCTATCTATCCTCTCTCTATCTCTATCTATCCTCTCTCTATCTCTATCTATCCTCTTTACTGTCAGGGCCCAGGTCTCTCTATCTATCCTCTCTCTCTATCTATCTCTCTCTCTCTATCTATCCTCTCTCTATCTATCCTCTCTTTCTCTTCATCTATCCTCTCTTTCTCTATCTATCTCTCTCTCTCTATCTATCTTCTTATCTATCCTCTCTCTATCTATCTCTTGCTCTCATCTATCCTCTCTTTCTCTATCTATCTCTCTCTCTCTCTCTCTCTATCTATCCCTCTCTCTCTCTCTCTATCCTCTCTCTCTCTATCTATCCTCCTCTCTCTCTCTCTCTCTCTATCTATCCTCTCTCTCTCTCTATCTATCCTCTCTCTCTCTATCTATCCTCTCTCTCTATCTATCCTCTCTCTATCTATCCTCTCCCTCTCTATCTATCCTCTCTCTCTCTATCTATCCTCTCTTTCTCTATCTATCCTCTCTCTCTATCTATCCTCTCTCTATCTATCCTCTCTTTCTCTATCTATCCTCTCTCTATCTATCCTCTCTCTCTCTATCTATCCTCTCTTTCTCTATCTATCCCTCTCTCTCTATCTATCCCTCTCTATTATCTCTCTTTCTCTATCTATCCTCTCTTCTCTATCTATCCTCTCCTCTATCTCTCCTCTCTCTATCTATCCTCTCTCTATATCTATCCTCTCCCTCTCTATCTATCCTCTCTCTATCTATCTCTCTCTATCTATCTATCCTCTCCCTATCTATCTCTCCTCTCTCTATCTATCCTCTCTATCTATCCTCTCCCTCTCTATCTATCCTCTCTCTCTCTATCTATCCTCTCTTTCTCTATCTATCCTCTCTTTCTCTATCTATCCTCTCTCTCTCTATCTATCCTCTCTCTCTCTATCTATCCTCTCTCTATCTATCCTCTCTCTATCTATCCTCTCTATCTATCCTCTCTATCTATCCTCTCTATCTATCCTCTCTCTATCTATCGTCTCCCTATCTATCCTCTCTATCTATCCTCTCTCTCTCTCTCTCTCTATCTATCCTCTCCCTATCTATCCTCTCTCTATCTATCCTCTCTCTCTCTATCCTCTCTCTATCTATCCTCTCTCTATCTATCCTCTCTCTATCTATCCTCTCTCTATCTATCCTCTCTATCTATCCTCTCTCTATCTATCCTCTCTCTATCTATCCTCTCTATCATCCTCTTCTCTCTCTCTCTCTATCTATCCTCTCTCTATCTATCTCTCTATCTATCCTCTCTCTATCTATCTCTCTCTATCTATCCTCTCTCAATCTATCCTCTCTCATCTATCCTCTCTCTCTCTCTCTCTCTATCTATCCTCTCTCTATCTATCCTCTCTCTATCTATCCTCTCTCTATCTATCCTCTCTCTATCTATCTCTCTCTCTCTCTCTCTCTCTCTCTTCCTCTCTCTCTCTCTCTCTCTCTCTCTCTCATCCTCCCTACTATCTATCCTCTATCTATCTCTCTATCTATATCTCTATCTATCTCTCTCTCTCTATCTCCTCTCTCTATCTATCTCCTCTCTATCTATCCTCCCTCTATCTATCCTCTCTCTCTATCCTCTCTCTCTATCTATCCTCTCTCTCTCTCTATCTATCCTCTCTTTCTCTCTCTATCCTCTCTCTCTCTATCTATCTCTCTCTATCTATCCTCTCTCTCTATCTATCCCTCTCTCTCTCTATCTATCCTCTCTTCTATATCTATCCTCTCTCTATCTATCTCTCTCTCTATCTATCCTCTCTTTCTCTATCTATCTCTCTTTCTCTATCTATCCTCTCCTCTCTATCTATCCTCTCTATCTATCTATCCTCTCTCTATCTATCTATCCTCCCCTCTCTGTCTATCTCTCTCTATATCTATCCTCTCTATCTATCTATCCTCTCCCTCTCTATCTATCCTCTCTCTATCATATCCTCTCTATCTATCCTCTCCCCTCTCTATCTATCCTCTCTCTCTATCTATCCTCTCTTTCTCTATCTATCCTCTCTTTCTCTATCTATCCTCTCTCTCTATCTATCCCTCTCTCTTATCTATCCTCTCTCTTATCTATCCTCTCTCTACTTTCCCTCTCATCTATCCTTCGTCTCTATCTATCCTCTTCTCTCTCATCCTATCCCTCTCTCTCTATCTCTCTATCTATCCTCTCTTTCTCTATCTATCCTCTCTCTCTATCTATCCTCTCTCTATCTATTCCTATCTTTCTCTATCTATCCTCTCTTTCTCTATCTATCCTCTCCCTCTCTATCTATCCTCTCTCTATCTATCCTCTCTCTATCTATCTATCCTCTCCCTCTCTATCTATCCTCTCTCTATCTATCCTCTCTCTATCTATCTATCCTCTCCCTCTCTATCTATCCTCTCTCTATCTATCCTCTCTATCTATCCTCTCCCTCTCTATCTATCCTCTCTCTCTCTATCTATCCTCTCTTTCTCTATCTATCCTCTCTTTCTCTATCTATCCTCTCTCTCTCTATCTATCTCTCTCTCTCTATCTATCCTCTCTCTATCTATCCTCTCTCTATCTATCCTCTCTATCTATCCTCTCTATCTATCCTCTCTATCTATCCTCTCTCTATCTATCGTCTCCCTATCTATCCTCTCTATCTATCCTCTCTCTCTCTCTCTCTCTATCTATCCTCTCCCTATCTATCCTCTCTCTATCTATCCTCTCTCTCTATCTATCCTCTCTCTATCTATCCTCTCTCTATCTATCCTCTCTCTATCTATCCTCTCTATCTATCCTCTCTCTATCTATCCTCTCTCTCTATCCTCTCTATCTATCCTCTCTCTCTCTCTCTCTTCTATCCTCCCTCTCTATCTCTCTCTCTCTCTATCCTCTCTCTATCTATCCTCTCTCTATCTATCCTCTCTATCTATCCTCTCTCTATCTATCCTCTCTCTCTCTCTCTCTCTATCTATCCTCTCTCTATCTATCTCTCTCTATCTATCCTCTCTCTATCCTATCCTCTCTCTATCTCTCCTCTCTCTCTCTCTCTCTCTCTCTCTCTCTCTCTCTCTCTCTCTTCTCTCTATCTATCCTCTCTCTATCTATCCTCTCTCTATCTATCCTCTCTATCTATCCTCTCTATCTATTCTCTCTCTATCTATCCTCTCTCTCTATCTATCCTCTCTCTCTATCTATCCTCTCTCTCTATCCTCTCTCTCTATCTATCCTCTCTCTCTCTCTATCTATCCTCTCTTTCTCTCTCTATCCTCTCTCTCTCTATCTATCCTCTCTCTATCTATCCTCTCTCTCTATCTATCCTCTCTCTCTCTATCTATCCTCTCTTTCTCTATCTATCCTCTCTCTATCTATCCTCTCTCTATCTATCCTCTCTTTCTCTATCTATCCTCTCTTTCTCTATCTATCCTCTCCCTCTCTATCTATCCTCTCTCTATCTCTCTATCCTCTCTCTATCTATCTATCCTCTCCCTCTCTGTCTATCCTCTCTCTATCTATCTATCCTCTCTATCTATCTATCCTCTCCCTCTCTATCTATCCTCTCTCTATCTATCTATCCTCTCTATCTATCCTCTCCCTCTCTATCTATCCTCTCTCTCTATCTATCCTCTCTTTCTCTATCTATCCTCTCTTTCTCTATCTATCCTCTCTCTCTCTATCTATCCTCTCTCTATCTATCCTCTCTCTATCTATCCTCTCTCTATCTATCCTCTCTCTATCTATCCTCTCTATCTATCCTCTCTATCTATCCTCTCTCTCTCTCTCTCTCTCTATCTATCCTCTCCCTATCTATCCTCTCTCTATCTATCCTCTCTCTATCTATCCTCTCTCTCTCTATCTATCCTCTCTATCTATCCTCTCTATCTATCCTCTCTCTATCTATCCTCTCTCTATCTATCCTCTCTCTATCTATCCTCTCTATCTATCCTCTCTATCTATCCTCTCTCTCTCTATCTATCCTCTCTATCTATCCTCTCTCTATCTATCCTCTCTCTCTATCTATCCTCTCTCTATCTATCCTCTCTCTATCTATCCTCTCTCTATCTATCCTCTCTCTATCTATCCTCTCTATCTATCTATCCTCTCTTCTCTCTCTCTCTCTCTCTCTCTCTCTCTCTCTCTCTCTATCTATCCTCTCTCTATCTATCCTCTCTCTATCTATCCTCTCTCTATCTATCCTCTCTATCTATCCTCTCTTTCTCTATCTATCCTCTCTCTCTCTCTATCTATCCTCTCTCTATCTATCCTCTCTTTCTCTATCTATCCTCTCTTTCTCTATCTATCCTCTCTTTCTCTATCTATCCTCTCCCTCTCTATCTATCCTCTCTCTATCTATCTATCTATCCTCTCCCTCTCTATCTATCCTCTCTCTATCTATCCTCTCTCTATCTATCTATCCTCTCCCTCTCTATCTATCCTCTCTCTATCTATCCTCTCTCTATCTATCTATCCTCTCTATCTATCCTCTCCCTCTCTATCTATCCTCTCTCTCTCTATCTATCCTCTCTTTCTCTATCTATCCTCTCTCTATCTATCCTCTCTATCTATCCTCTCTATCTATCCTTTCTCTCTATCCTCTCTTCTATCCTCTCTCTCTCTTTCTATCCTCTCTCTTTCTCCTCTATCCTCTCTTTCTCTCTCTATCCTCTCTCTCTATCTATCCTCTCTCTATCTATCCTCTCTCTCTATCTATCCTCTCTCTCTCTATCTATCCTCTCTATCTATCCCTCTCTCTCTCTCTCTCTCTATCTATCCTCTCTATCTATCCTCTCTCTATCTATCCTCTCTCTCTCTATCTATCCTCTCTCTCTCTATCTATCCTCTCTCAATTCAATTCAATTCAATTCAAGGGCTTTATTGGCATGGGAAAATGTGTTAACATTGCAAAGCAAGTGAGGTAGACAACATACAAGTGAATATAAAAGTGAAAAACAACAAAAATTAACAGTAAACATTACACATACAGAAGTTCAAAACAGTAAAGACATTACAAATGTCATATTATATATATATACAGTGTTCTAACAATGTACAAATGGCTAAGGACACAAGTTAAATAAATAAGCATAAATATGGGTTGTATTTACAATGGTGTTTGTTCTTCACTGGTTGCCCTTTCTCGTTGGCAACAGGTCACAATTCTGCTGCTGTGATGGCACACTGTGGAATTTCACCCAGTAGATATGGGAGTTTTTCAAAATTGGATTTGTTTTCGAATTCTTTGTGGATCTGTGTAATCTGAGGGAAATATGTCTCTCTAATATGGTCATACATTGGGCAGGAGTTAGGAAAGTGCAGCTCAGTTTCCACCTCATTTGTGGGCAGTGAGCACATAGCCTGTCTTCTCGTGAGAGCCATGTCCTGCCTACGGCGGCCTTTCTTCAATAGCAAGGCTATGCTCACTGAGTCTGTACATAGTCAAGGCTTTCCTTAATTTTGGGTCAGTCACAGTGGTCAGGTATTCTGCCGCTGTGTACTCTCTGTGTAGGGCCAAATAGCATTCTAGTTTGCTCTGTTTTTTGTTAATTCTTTCCAATGTGTTAAGTAGTTATCTTTTTGTTTTCTCATGATTTGGTTGGGTCTAATTGTGCTGCTGTCCTGGGGCTCTGTAGTGTGGTGTTTGTTGTTTGTGAACAGAGCCCAGGACCAGCTTGCTTAGGGGACTCTTCTCCAGGGTTCATCTCTCTGTAGGTGATGCTTTGTTATGGAAGGTTTGTGAATCGCTTCCTTTTAGGTGGTGTAGAATTTAACAGCTCTTTTCTGGATTTTGATAATTAGTGGGTATCGGCCTAATTCTGCTCTGCATGCATTATTTGGTGTTCTACGTTGTACACGGAGGATATTTTTGCAGAATTCTGCGTGCAGAGTCTCAATTTGGGTTGGTCCCATTTTGTGAAGTCTTGGTTGGTGAGCGGACCCCAGACCTCACAACCATAAAGGGCAATGGGCTCTATGACTGATTCAAGTATTTTACTGTCAGGGCCCAGGTCTCTCTATCTATCCTCTCTCTCTCTATCTATCCTCTCTCTCTCTATCTATCCTCTCTCTATCTATCCTCTCTTTCTCTATCTATCCTCTCTTTCTCTATCTATCCTCTCTCTATCTCTATCTATCCTCTCTCTATCTCTATCTATCCTCTTTACTGTCAGGGCCCAGTCTCTCTATCCTATCCTCTCTCTCTATCTAATCCTCTCTCTCTCTATCTATCCTCTCTCTATCTATCCTCTCTTTCTCTATCTATCCTCTCTTTCTCTATCTATCCTCTCTCTCTCTATCTATCCTCTCTCTATCTATCCTCTCTCTATCTATCTATGCTCTCTATCTATCCTCTCTCTCTATCCTCTCTCTCTCTATCTATCCTCTCTCTATCTATCCTCTCTTTCTCTATCTATCCTCTCTCTATCTATCCTCTCTCTCTCTATCTATCCTCTCTCTATCTATCCTCTCTCTCTCTATCTATCCTCTCTCTATCTATCCTCTCTCTATCTATCCTCTCTATCTATCCTCTCTCTCTATCTATCCTCTCTCTCTCTATCTATCCTCTCCATCTATCCTCTCTCTCTCTATCTATCCTCTCAATTCAATTCAATTCAATTCAAGGGCTTTATTGGCATGGGAAACATGTGTTAACATTGCCAAAGCAAGTGAGGTAGACAACATACAAGTGAATATATAAAGTGAAAAACAACAAAAATTAACAGTAAACATTACACACCTCTCTCTCTCTCTCTATCCTCTCTCTATCTATCCTCTCCCTCTCTATCTATCCTCTCTCTATCTATCCTCTCCCTCTCTATCTATCCTCTCTCTCCAATCATTCATCTCCCCCTCTCTCTCTCTCACTCAATAAGCTTATATAGACAAAACAGACAAACAGACAGACTTTGTATTGTGCACGTGTGTGTGCATGGTTGTGTGTGTGTGTGTGTGTGTGTGTGTGTGCATGGTTGTGTGTGTGTGTGTGTGTGTGTGTGTGTGCATGGTTGTGTGTGTGATTGTGTGTGTATGCATGGTTATGTGTGTGATTGTGTGTGTATGCATGGTTGTGTGGGTGTGTGTGTATGCATGGTTGTGTGTGTGATTGTGTGTGTATGCATGGTTGTGTGGGTGTGTGTGTATGCATGGTTGTGTGTGTGATTGTGTGTGTATGCATGGTTGTGTGGGTGTGTGTGTATGCATGGTTGTGTGGGTGTGTGTGTATGCATGGTTGTGTGTGTGATTGTGTGTGTATGCATGGTTGTGTGTGGGTGTGTGTGCATGGTTGTGTGTATGCATGGTTGTGTGTATGCATGGGTGTGTGTATGCATGGTTGTGTGTATGCATGGTTGTGTGTGGGTGTGTGTGCATGGTTGTGTGTGGGTGTGTGTGTATGGTTGTGTGTATGCATGGTTGTGTGTGGGTGTGTGTGTATGGTTGTGTGTATGCATGGTTGTGTGTAGGTGTGTGTGCATGGTTGTGTGTATGCATGGTTGTGTGTATGCATGGTTGTGTGTGGGTGTGTGTGTATGGTTGTGTGTATGCATGGTTGTGTGTATGCATGGTTGTGTGTATGCATGGTTGTGTGTATGCATGGTTGTGTGTGGGTGTGTGTGTGGGTGTGTGTGTGGGTGTGTGTGTGGGTGTGTGTGTTATCTGTAGTGTTTTATGAGCCTTAATAAAGCCGCAGTAACTCTGACTAGATGATGGACATCCCCCAGGTAGCAGCACACCTGTCAGACCTGCAGATTCACATCACGTGTAGTGCAGCTAGCTCTATTTATTCATTCAACATGAGGAGCTAAGAGACTGCTCGCTAATTAGCTAGCTTGCGCTAATTAACTTAGCATGTTGCTACTAGCTTGCTCTAGTTAACTTAGCATGTTGCTACTAGCTTGCTCTAGTTAACTTAGCATGTTAGCATTGCTACTAGCTTGCTCTAGTTAACTTAGCATTGCTACTAGTTTGCTCTAGTTAACTTAGCATGTTGCTACTAGCTTGCTCTAATTAACTTAGCATGTTGCTACTAGCTTGCTCTAGGTAACTTAGCATGTTGCTACTAGCTTGCTCTAATTAATTTAGCAGGTTTCTGCTAGCTTGCTCTAATTAACGTAGCATGTTGCTACTAGCTTTCTCTAATTAACGTAGCATGTTGCTACTAGCTTGCTCTAATTAATTTAGCAGGTTGCTGCTAGCTTGCTCTAATTAATTTAGCAGGTTGCTGCTAGCTTGCTCTAATTAACGTAGCATGTTGCTACTAGCTTTCTCTAATTAACGTAGCATGTTGCTGCTAGCTTGCTCTAGTTAATTTAGCATGTTGCTACTAGCTTGCTCTAATTAACTTAGCATGTTGCTGCTAGCTTGCTACATTTGACTCTCTGCTGGTTGAGACCAGTTATATCTTAGAGATTTTGTCACATTTGTCTGACTACTGTAACACAATCATGATTTAAAAACATTACAACTTCTAACTCAAAGGTTTATTTACAAGTTCAAAGTAAATATCCACCATGTTTTAATAAGTTTAACAGCTGTTAAAGCTGAGTTTTTATAAACCAATCACACTTCTTCTGCCCTAAACCAATCACACTTCTTCTGCCCTAAACCAATCACACTTCTTCTGCCCTAAACCAATCACACTTCTTCTGCCCTAAACAATCACACTTCTTCTGCCCTAAACTAATCACACTTCTTCTGCCCTAAACCAATCACACTTCTTCTGCCCTAAACCAATCACACTTCTTCTGCCCTAAACCAATCACACTTCTTCTGCCCTAAACCAATCACACTTCTTCTGCCCTAAACCAATCACACTTCTTCTGCCCTAAACCAATCACACTTCTTCTGCCCTAAACTAATCAACTTCTTCTGCCCTAAACCAATCACACTTCTTCTGCCCTAAACCAATCACACTTCTTCTGCCCTAAACCAATCACACTTCTTCTGCCCTAAACCAATCACACTTCTTCTGCCCTAAACCAATCACACTTCTTCTGCCCTAAACCAATCACACTTCTTCTGCCCCTAAACCAATCACACTTCTTCTGCCCTAAACCAATCACACTTCTTCTGCCCTAAACCAATCACACTTCTTCTGCCCTAAACCAATCACACTTCTTCTGCCCTAAACCAATCACACTTCTTCTGCCCTAAACCAATCACACTTCTTCTGCCCTAAACCAATCACACTTCTTCTGCCCTAAACCAATCACACTTCTTCTGCCCTAAACCAATCACACTTCTTCTGCCCTAAACCAATCACACTTCTTCTGCCCTAAACCAATCACACTTCTTCTGCCCTAAACCAATCACACTTCTTCTGCCCTAAACCAATCACACTTCTTCTGCCTAAACCAATCACACTTCTTCTGCCCTAAACCAATCACACTTCTTCTGCCCTAAACTAATCACACTTCTGATTATTTTCTGTGCTTAGAACAAAGTTGACTACACTTTATGTCAACCTGCATTACACACACCTGCTCTTATCTACACCAACTAGTGTGTGAGAGAATTTGTGTGTGAGAGAGCATTTGTGTGTGTGTGTGTGTGTGTGAGAGTATTTGTGTGTGTGTGAGAGCATTTATTGTGTCGTTGTGCATCTGAATGTCGTGTGTGTTTGTTTCTATGTAAGATTAAATATTCCTGCAGTGTGTGTGTGCTTGCTTGTATGTGTAATGTGCTTGTGTGTGTGCCTGCTTGTGTGTGTGTGTGTGTGTGCTTGCGTGTGTGTGTGTGTGCTTGCGTGTGTGTGTGCTTGCGTGTGTGTGTGTGTGCTTGTGTGTGTGTGTGTGTGCTTGCGTGTGTGTGTGCTTGCGTGTGTGTGTGCTTGTGTGTGTGTGTGCTTGCGTGTGTGTGTGTGTGCTTGCGCGTGTGTGTGTGTGCTTGTGTGTGTGTGTGTGCTTGCGTGTGTGTGTGTGCTTGCGTGTGTGTGTGTGCGTGTGTGTGTGTGTGTGTGCTTGTGTGTGTGTGTGTGCTTGCGTGTGTGTGTGCGTGTGTGTGTGTGTGTGTGTGTGTGTGTGTGTGTGTGTGCTTGTGTGTGTGTGTGTGTGCTTGTGTGTGTGTGTGTGTGTGTGTGTGTGTGTGTGTGTGTGTGCTTGTGTGTGTGTGTGTGTGTGTGTGTGTGTGTGTATACCTGTAGAGTGTCTCTCCACCACTGAGTGTGTAATAGTATCTCAGATGTTATTGTCTGTCTGGTTCGACCTGTCTCCCCTGTTAGACCCCATAATCTGACCTGGATCCAATTGTTATCACTGTCACCATTACACACACACACACACACACACACTATTATAGAGTTGTGATATTGTTACTATGAGTGGATGATGTGTATCACTGTCATATAGAACTACATTACGATAGAGTATATAGTATACAGTACACATATACTCTATGTAAATAAGGTATCTGTTTTGATTTTTAACACATTTACAACCATTTCAACAAAAAAAAACCTGCTTTCACTTTTTCATTATTGGAGTATTGTGTGTAGATTTGCTGAGATTAAAAATAATTATAAAATTTATAAAAAATTTAAAAAGTTGAGCCAATCAGTTGTGTTGTGACAAGGTAGAGGTGGTATACAGGTGGTATACATGAGCTCTGTTTGGTAGAAGACCAAGTCTTTTAGGTGAACAGATGATCTCCGCATATGCGGTTCCCACCATGAAGCATGGAGGAGGAGGTGTGTGGTTCCCACCATGAAGCATGGAGGAGGAGGTGTGATCATGTGGGGGTCCTTTGCTGGTAACACTGTCTGTGATTTATTTAGAATTCAAGTCACACTTAACCAGCATGCTGGACCCCCACACGATCACACCTCCTCCTCCATGCTTCATGGTGGGAACCACACACCTCCTCCTCCATGCTTCATGGTGGGAACCACACACCACCTCCTCCTCCTGTGTGTGTGGATTCATGCATGCGTGTGCATTAATGTATCTTCTGTTCATTGTTGAGTGTGTTTCAGATGAATCATTATGTATTGTGTACAGTACAGATCTATGTATTGTGTACAGTACAGATCTATGTATTGTGTACAGTACAGTACAGATCTATGTATTGTATACAGTACAGTACAGTACAGATCTATGTATTGTGTACAGTACAGATATATGAATTGTGTACAGTACAGTACAGATCTATGTATTGTGTACAGTACAGTACAGATCTATGTATTGTATACAGTACAGTACAGATCTATGTATTGTGTACAGTACAGTACAGTACAGATCTATGTATTGTGTACAGTACAGTACAGATATATGTATTGTGTACAGTACAGTACAGATCTATGTATTGTGTACAGTACAGTACAGATCTATGTATTGTGTACAGTACAGTACAGATCTATGTATTGTGTACAGTACAGTACAGTACAGATCCATGTATTGTGTACAGTACAGTACAGATCTATGTATTGTATACAGTACAGTACAGATCTATCTATTGTATACAGTACAGTACAGTACAGTACAGATCTATGTATTGTATACAGTACAGTACAGTACAGATCTATGTATTGTGTACAGTACAGATCTATGTATTGTATACAGTACAGTACAGTACAGATCTATGTATTGTGTACAGTACAGTACAGTACAGATCTATGTATTGTGTACAGTACAGTACAGTACAGTACAGATCTATGTATTGTGTACAGTACAGTACAGATATATGTATTGTATACAGTACAGTACAGTACAGTACAGTACAGATCTATGTATTGTGTACAGTACAGTACAGTACAGATCTATGTATTGTGTACAATACAGTACAGTACAGTACAGATCTATGTATTGTGTACAGTACAGTACAGATATATGTATTGTATACAGTACAGTACAGTACAGTACAGATATATGTATTGTGTACAGTACAGTACAGATCTATGTATTGTGTACAGTACAGTACAGATCTATGTATTGTGTACAGTACAGATCTATGTATTGTGTACAGTACAGTACAGTACAGATCTATGTATTGTGTACAGTACAGATATATGTATTGTGTACAGTACAGTACAGTACAGATCTATGTATTGTGTACAGTACAGTACAGATCTATGTATTGTGTACAGTACAGATCTATGTATTGTGTACAGTACAGTACAGTACAGATCTATGTATTGTGTACAGTACAGTACAGATCTATGTATTGTGTACAGTACAGTACAGATATATGTATTGCGTACAGTACAGTACATTACAGATCTATGTATTGTGTACAGTACAGATCTATGTATTGTGTACAGTACAGTACAGTACAGTACAGATCTATGTATTGTGTACAGTACAGATATATGTATTGTGTACAGTACAGTACAGATATATGTATTGTGTACAGTACAGTACAGTACAGATCTATGTATTGTGTACAGTACAGTACAGATCTATGTATTGTGTACAGTACAGTACAGTACAGATATATGTATTGTGTACAGTACAGTACAGATCTATGTATTGTATACAGTACAGTACAGATCTATGTATTGTGTACAGTACAGTACATATATATGTATTGTGTACAGTACAGTACAGATCTATGTATTGTGTACAGTACAGTACAGTACAGATCTATGTATTGTGTACAGTACAGTACAGATCTGTACAGTACAGTACAGTACAGATCTATGTATTGTATACAGTACAGTACAGATCTATCTATTGTGTACAGTACAGTACAGATATATATGTATTGTGTACAGTACAGTACAGATCTATGTATTGTATACAGTACAGTACAGATCTATGTATTGTGTACAGTACAGTACAGTACAGATCTATGTATTGTGTACAGTACAGTACAGATCTATGTATTGTGTACAGTACAGTACAGATCTATGTATTGTGTACAGTACAGTACAGATCTATGTATTGTGTACAGTACAGTACAGTACAGATCTATGTATTGTGTACAGTACAGTACAGATCTGTACAGTACAGTACAGTACAGATCTATGTATTGTATACAGTACAGTACAGATCTATGTATTGTGTACAGTACAGTACAGATATATATGTATTGTGTACAGTACAGTACAGATCTATGTATTGTATACAGTACAGTACAGTACAGATCTATGTATTGTGTACAGTACAGTACAGTACAGATCTATGTATTGTGTACAGTACAGTACAGATCTATGTATTGTGTACAGTACAGTACAGATCTATGTATTGTGTACAGTACAGTACAGATCTATGTATTGTGTACAGTACAGTACAGTACAGATCTATGTATTGTGTACAGTACAGTACAGATCTATGTATTGTGTACAGTACAGATCTATGTATTGTGTACAGTACAGATCTATGTATTGTGTACAGTACAGATATATGTATTGTGTACAGTACAGTACAGTATAGTTCAGTTCTATATATTGAGTACAGTTCAGTTCTATGTATTGAGTACAGTTCAGTTCAGTACAGTTCAGTTCTATGTATTGAGTACAGTTCAGTTCTATGTATTGAGTACAGTTCAGTTCAGTACAGTTCAGTTCTATGTATTGAGTTCAGTTCTATGTATTGAGTTCAGTTCAGTACAGTTCAGTTCTATGTATTGAGTACAGTTCAGTTCAGTATAGTTCAGTTCTATGCATTGAGTTCAGTTCAGTATAGTTCAGTTCTATGTATTGAGTACAGTTCAGTTCTATGTATTGAGTACAGTTCAGTTCTATGTATTGAGTACAGTTCAGTTCTATGTATTGAGTTCAGTTCAGTTCTATATATTGAGTACAGTTCAGTTCAGTATAGTTCAGTTCTATATATTGAGTACAGTTCAGTTCTATGTATTGAGTACAGTTCAGTTCAGTACAGTTCAGTTCTATCTATTGAGTACAGTTCAGTTCTATGTATTGAGTACAGTTCAGTTCTATGTATTGAGTTCAGTTCAGTATAGTTCAGTTCTATGTATTGAGTTCAGTTCAGTACAGTTCAGTTCTATGTATTGAGTACAGTTCAGTTCTATGTATTGAGTACAGTACAGTTCAGTATAGTTCAGTTCTATGTATTGAGTTCAGTTCAGTATAGTTCAGTTCTATGTATTGAGTACAGTTCAGTTCTATGTATTGAGTTCAGTTCAGTACAGTTCAGTTCTATGTATTGAGTTCAGTTCAGTACAGTTCAGTTCTATATATTGAGTACAGTTCAGTTATATGTATTGAGTACAGTTCAGTTCAGTAGAGTTCAGTTCTATATATTGAGTACAGTTCAGTGCTATGTATTGAGTACAGTTCAGTTCAGTATAGTTCAGTTCTATATATTGAGTACAGTTCAGTTCTATGTATACAGTACAGTTCAGTTCTATGTATACAGTACAGTTCAGTTCTATATATTGAGTACAGTTCAGTTCTATGTATTGAGTACAGTTCAGTTCAGTACAGTTCAGTTCTATATATTGAGTACAGTTCAGTTCTATATATTGAGTACAGTTCAGTTCTATGTATTGAGTACAGTTCAGTTCAGTACAGTTCAGTTCTATGTATTGAGTACAGTTCAGTTCTATGTATTGAGTACAGTACAGTACAGATCTATGTATTGTGTACAGTACAGTACAGTACAGATCTATGTATTGTGTACAGTACAGTACAGATCTATGTATTGTGTACAGTACAGTACAGATCTATGTATTGTGTACAGTACTGTACAGATCTATGTATTGTGTACAGTACAGTACATATATATGTATTGTGTACAGTACAGTACAGATCTATGTATTGTGTACAGTACAGTACAGTACAGATCTATGTATTGTGTACAGTACAGTACAGTACAGATCTATGTATTGTGTACAGTACAGTACAGATATATGTATTGTGTACAGTACAGTACAGATCTATGTATTTGTACAGTACAGTACAGATCTATGTATTGTTTACAGTACAGTACAGATCTATGTATTGTATACAGTACAGTACAGATCTATGTATTGTATACAGTACAGTACAGATCTATCTATTGTGTACAGTACAGTACAGATATATATGTATTGTGTACAGTACAGTACAGATCTATGTATTGAGTACAGTACAGTACAGATCTATGTATTGTGTACAGTACAGTACAGTACAGATCTATGTATTGTGTACAGTACAGTACAGATCTATGTATTGTATACAGTACAGTACAGATCTATGTATTGTGTACAGTACAGTACAGTACAGATCTATGTATTGTGTACAGTACAGTACAGATATATGTATTGTGTACAGTACAGTACAGTACAGATCTATGTATTGTGTACAGTACAGTACAGATCTATGTATTGTGTACAGATCTATGTATTGTGTACAGTACAGTACAGATATATGTATTGTGTACAGTACAGTACAGATATATGTATTGTATACAGTACAGATCTATGTATTGTGTACAGTACAGTACAGATATATGTATTGTGTACAGTACAGTACAGTACAGATCTATGTATTGTGTACAGATCTATGTATTGTGTACAGTACAGTACAGATCTATGTATTGTGTACAGTACAGTACAGATATATGTATTGTGTACAGTACAGTACAGTACAGATCTATGTATTGTGTACAGATCTATGTATTGTGTACAGTACAGTACAGATCTATGTATTGTGTACAGTACAGTACAGATCTATGTATTGAGTACAGTACAGTACAGATCTATGTATTGTGTACAGTACAGTACAGATCTATGTATTGTATACAGTACAGTACAGATCTATGTATTGAGTACAGTACAGTACAGATCTATGTATTGTGTACAGTACAGTACAGATATATGTATTGTGTACAGTACAGTACAGTACAGATATATGTATTGTGTACAGTAGTGTACAGATCTATGTATTGTGTACAGTACAGTACAGATCTATGTATTGTATACAGTACAGATCTATGTATTGCATACAGTACAGTACAGATCTATGTATTGAGTACAGTACAGTACAGTACAGATCTATGTATTGTGTACAGTACAGTACAGTACAGATCTATGTATTGTGTACAGTACAGTACAGATCTATCTATTGTGTACAGTACAGTACAGTACACGATCTATGTATTGTGTACAGTACAGTACAGATATATGTATTGTGTACAGTACAGATCTATGTATTGTGTACAGTACAGATCTATGTATTGTGTACAGTACAGATCTATGTATTGTGTACAGTACAGTACAGATCTATGTATTGAGTACAGTACAGTACAGATCTATGTATTGTGTACAGTACAGTACAGATCTATGTATTGTATACAGTACAGTACAGATATATGTATTGTGTACAGTACAGTACAGATCTATGTATTGTGTACAGTACAGTACAGTACAGATATATGTATTGTGTACAGTACAGTACAGATATATGTATTGTGTACAGTACAGTACAGATCTATGTATTGTGTACAGTTCAGTTCTATGTATTGAGTACAGTTCAGTTCAGTATAGTTCAGTTCTATGTATTGAGTTCAGTTCAGTACAGTTCAGTTCTATGTATTGAGTTCAGTTCAGTACAGTTCAGTTCTATGTATTGAGTACAGTTCAGTTCTATGTATTGAGTACAGTTCAGTTCAGTATAGTTCAGTTCTATGTATTGAGTTCAGTTCAGTATAGTTCAGTTCTATGTATTGAGTACAGTTCAGTTCTATGTATTGAGTACAGTTCAGTATAGTTCAGTTCTATGTATTGAGTTCAGTTCAGTATAGTTCAGTTCTATGTATTGAGTACAGTTCAGTACAGTTCAGTTCTATGTATTGAGTTCAGTTCAGTTCTATGTATTGAGTACAGTTCAGTTCTATGTATTGAGTTCAGTTCAGTTCTATGTATTGAGTACAGTTCAGTTCAGTATAGTTCAGTTCTATGTATTCAGTACAGTTCAGTTCTATGTATTGAGTACAGTTCAGTTCAGTACAGTTCAGTTCTATATATTGAGTACAGTTCAGTGCTATGTATTGAGTTCAGTTCAGTACAGTTCAGTTCTATATATTGAGTACAGTTCAGATCTGTGTATTGAGTACAGTTCAGTTCAGTATAGTTCAGTTCTATATATTGAGTACAGTTCAGTGCTATGTATTGAGTACAGTTCAGTTCAGTACAGTTCAGTTCTATGTATTGAGTTCAGTTCAGTTCTATGTATTGAGTACAGTTCAGTTCAGTACAGTTCAGTTCTATGTATACAGTACAGTTCAGTTCTATGTATTGAGTACAGTTCAGTTCAGTTCAGTACAGTTCAGTTCTATCTATTGACTACAGTTCAGTTCTATGTATTGAGTACAGTTCAGTTCTATGTATTGAGTACAGTTCAGTTCTATGTATTGAGTACAGTTCAGTACAGTTCAGTTCTATGTATTGAGTACAGTTCATTTCAGTACAGTTCAGTTCTATGTATTGAGGACAGTTCAGTTCTATGTATTGAGTACAGTTCAGTACTATGTATTGAGTACAGTTCAGTTCTATATATTGAGTACAGTTCAGTTCAGTACAGTTCAGTTCTATATATTGAGTACAGTTCAGATCTGTGTATTGAGTACAGTTCAGTTCTATGTATTGAGTACAGTTTAGTTCAGTACAGTTCAGTTCTATGTATTGAGTACAGTTCAGTATAGTTCAGTTCTATATATTGAGTACAGTTCAGTTCTATGTATTGAGTACAGTTCAGTTCAGTGTAGTTCAGTTCTATATATTGAGTACAGTTCAGTTCTATGTATTGAGTACATTTCAGTTCAGTACAGTTCAGTTCTATATATTGAGTATAGTTCAGTTCTATGTATTGAGTACAGTTCAGTGTAGTTCAGTTCTATATATTGAGTACAGTTCAGTTCTATGTATTGAGTACAGTTCAGTTCAGTACAGTTCAGTTCTATATATTGAGTGCAGTTCAGTTCTATGTATTGAGTTCAGTTCAGTTCAGTACAGTTCAGTTCTATATATTGAGTACAGTTCAGATCTGTGTATTGAGTACAGTTCAGTTCAGTGTAGTTCAGTTCTATATATTGAGTACAGTTCAGTGCTATGTATTGAGTACATTTCAGTTCAGTACAGTTCAGTTCTATATATTGAGTACAGTTCAGTTCTATGTATTGAGTACAGTTCAGTTCAGTACAGTTCAGTTCTATGTATTGAGTACAGTTCAGTTCAGTACAGTTCAGTTCTATGTATTGAGTACAGTTCAGTACAGTTCAGTTCTATGTATTGAGTTCAGTTCATTTCAGTACAGTTCAGTTATATCTATTGAGTACAGTTCAGTTCTATGTATTGAGTACAGTTCAGTTCTATGTATACAGTACAGTTCAGTTCTATGTATTGAGTACAGTTCAGTTCTATGTATTCATTACAGTTCAGTTCTATGTATTGAGTACAGTACAGTACAGATCTATGTATTGTGTACATTACAGTACAGATATATGTATTGTGTACAGTACAGTACAGTACAGATCTATGTATTGTGTACAGTACAGTACAGTACAGATCTATGTATTGTGTACAGTACAGTACAGATATATGTATTGTGTACAGTACAGTACAGTACAGATCTATGTATTGTGTACAGTACAGTACAGATCTATGTATTGTGTACAGTACAGATCTATGTATTGTATACAGTACAGTACAGATCTATGTATTGAGTACAGTACAGTACAGATCTATGTATTGTTTACAGTACAGTACAGATCTATGTATTGTGTACAGTACAGTACAGATATATGTATTGTGTACAGTACAGTACAGATCTATGTATTGTGTACAGTTCAGTTCTATGTATTGAGTACAGTTCAGTTCTATGTATTGAGTACAGTTCAGTATAGTTCAGTTCTATGTATTGACTTCAGTACAGTTCAGTTCTATGTATTGAGTACAGTTCAGTTCTGTGTATTGAGTACAGTTCAGTTCAGTACAGTTCAGTTCTATGTATTGAGTACAGTTCAGTTCTATGTATTGAGTACAGTTCAGTTCAGTAGAGTTCAGTTCTATATATTGAGTACAGTTCAGTTCAGTATAGTTCAGTTCTATATATTGATTACAGTTCAGTGCTATGTATTGAGTACAGTTCAGTTCAGTACAGTTCAGTTCTATATATTGAGTACAGTTCAGTTCTATGTATTGAGTACAGTTCAGTTCAGTACAGTTCAGTTATATGTATTGAGTACAGTTCAGTACAGTTCAGTTCTATGTATTGAGTTCAGTTCAGTTCTATGTATTGAGTACAGTTCAGTTCAGTACAGTTCAGTTCTATGTATACAGTACAGTTCAGTTCTATGTATTGAGTACAGTTCAGTTCAGTACAGTTCAGTTCTATCTATTGAGTACAGTTCAGTTCTATGTATTGAGTACAGTTCAGTTCTATGTATTGAGTTCAGTTCAGTTCTATGTATTGAGTACAGTTCAGTTCAGTATAGTTCAGTTCTATGTATTCAGTACAGTTCAGTTCTATGTATTGAGTACAGTTCATTTCAGTACAGTTCAGTTCTATATATTGAGTACAGTTCAGTTCTATGTATTGAGTACAGTTCAGTTCAGTATAGTTCAGTTCTATGTATTGAGTTCAGTTCAGTATAGTTCAGTTCTATGTATTGAGTACAGTTCAGTTCTATGTATTGAGTACAGTTCAGTTCTATGTATTGAGTACAGTTCAGTATAGTTCAGTTCTATGTATTGAGTTCAGTTCAGTTCTATGTATTGAGTACAGTTCAGTTCAGTATAGTTCAGTTCTATGTATTGAGTTCAGTTCAGTATAGTTCAGTTCTATGTATTGAGTACAGTTCAGTTCTATGTATTGAGTACAGTTCAGTATAGTTCAGTTCTATGTATTGAGTTCAGTTCAGTATAGTTCAGTTCTATGTATTGAGTACAGTTCAGTACAGTTCAGTTCTATGTATTGAGTTCAGTTCAGTTCTATGTATTGAGTACAGTTCAGTTCTATGTATTGAGTTCAGTTCAGTTCTATGTATTGAGTACAGTTCAGTTCAGTATAGTTCAGTTCTATGTATTCAGTACAGTTCAGTTCTATGTATTGAGTACAGTTCAGTTCAGTACAGTTCAGTTCTATATATTGAGTACAGTTCAGTGCTATGTATTGAGTTCAGTTCAGTACAGTTCAGTTCTATATATTGAGTACAGTTCAGATCTGTGTATTGAGTACAGTTCAGTTCAGTATAGTTCAGTTCTATATATTGAGTACAGTTCAGTGCTATGTATTGAGTACAGTTCAGTTCAGTACAGTTCAGTTCTATGTATTGAGTTCAGTTCAGTTCTATGTATTGAGTACAGTTCAGTTCAGTACAGTTCAGTTCTATGTATACAGTACAGTTCAGTTCTATGTATTGAGTACAGTTCAGTTCAGTTCAGTACAGTTCAGTTCTATCTATTGACTACAGTTCAGTTCTATGTATTGAGTACAGTTCAGTTCTATGTATTGAGTACAGTTCAGTTCTATGTATTGAGTACAGTTCAGTACAGTTCAGTTCTATGTATTGAGTACAGTTCATTTCAGTACAGTTCAGTTCTATGTATTGAGGACAGTTCAGTTCTATGTATTGAGTACAGTTCAGTACTATGTATTGAGTACAGTTCAGTTCTATATATTGAGTACAGTTCAGTTCAGTACAGTTCAGTTCTATATATTGAGTACAGTTCAGATCTGTGTATTGAGTACAGTTCAGTTCTATGTATTGAGTACAGTTTAGTTCAGTACAGTTCAGTTCTATGTATTGAGTACAGTTCAGTATAGTTCAGTTCTATATATTGAGTACAGTTCAGTTCTATGTATTGAGTACAGTTCAGTTCAGTGTAGTTCAGTTCTATATATTGAGTACAGTTCAGTTCTATGTATTGAGTACATTTCAGTTCAGTACAGTTCAGTTCTATATATTGAGTACAGTTCAGTTCTATGTATTGAGTACAGTTCAGTGTAGTTCAGTTCTATATATTGAGTACAGTTCAGTTCTATGTATTGAGTACAGTTCAGTTCAGTACAGTTCAGTTCTATATATTGAGTGCAGTTCAGTTCTATGTATTGAGTTCAGTTCAGTTCAGTACAGTTCAGTTCTATATATTGAGTACAGTTCAGATCTGTGTATTGAGTACAGTTCAGTTCAGTGTAGTTCAGTTCTATATATTGAGTACAGTTCAGTGCTATGTATTGAGTACATTTCAGTTCAGTACAGTTCAGTTCTATATATTGAGTACAGTTCAGTTCTATGTATTGAGTACAGTTCAGTTCAGTACAGTTCAGTTCTATGTATTGAGTACAGTTCAGTTCAGTACAGTTCAGTTCTATGTATTGAGTACAGTTCAGTACAGTTCAGTTCTATGTATTGAGTTCAGTTCATTTCAGTACAGTTCAGTTATATCTATTGAGTACAGTTCAGTTCTATGTATTGAGTACAGTTCAGTTCTATGTATACAGTACAGTTCAGTTCTATGTATTGAGTACAGTTCAGTTCTATGTATTCATTACAGTTCAGTTCTATGTATTGAGTACAGTACAGTACAGATCTATGTATTGTGTACAGTACAGTACAGATATATGTATTGTGTACAGTACAGTACAGTACAGATCTATGTATTGTGTACAGTACAGTACAGTACAGATCTATGTATTGTGTACAGTACAGTACAGATATATGTATTGTGTACAGTACAGTACAGTACAGATCTATGTATTGTGTACAGTACAGTACAGATCTATGTATTGTGTACAGTACAGATCTATGTATTGTATACAGTACAGTACAGATCTATGTATTGAGTACAGTACAGTACAGATCTATGTATTGTTTACAGTACAGTACAGATCTATGTATTGTGTACAGTACAGTACAGATATATGTATTGTGTACAGTACAGTACAGATCTATGTATTGTGTACAGTTCAGTTCTATGTATTGAGTACAGTTCAGTTCTATGTATTGAGTACAGTTCAGTATAGTTCAGTTCTATGTATTGACTTCAGTACAGTTCAGTTCTATGTATTGAGTACAGTTCAGTTCTGTGTATTGAGTACAGTTCAGTTCAGTACAGTTCAGTTCTATGTATTGAGTACAGTTCAGTTCTATGTATTGAGTACAGTTCAGTTCAGTAGAGTTCAGTTCTATATATTGAGTACAGTTCAGTTCAGTATAGTTCAGTTCTATATATTGATTACAGTTCAGTGCTATGTATTGAGTACAGTTCAGTTCAGTACAGTTCAGTTCTATATATTGAGTACAGTTCAGTTCTATGTATTGAGTACAGTTCAGTTCAGTACAGTTCAGTTATATGTATTGAGTACAGTTCAGTACAGTTCAGTTCTATGTATTGAGTTCAGTTCAGTTCTATGTATTGAGTACAGTTCAGTTCAGTACAGTTCAGTTCTATGTATACAGTACAGTTCAGTTCTATGTATTGAGTACAGTTCAGTTCAGTACAGTTCAGTTCTATGTATTGAGTTCAGTTCAGTACAGTTCAGTTCTATATATTGAGTACAGTTCAGATCTGTGTATTGAGTACAGTTCAGTTCAGTATAGTTCAGTTCTATATATTGAGTACAGTTCAGTGCTATGTATTGAGTACAGTTCAGTTCAGTACAGTTCAGTTCTATATATTGAGTACAGTTCAGTTCTATGTATTGAGTACAGTTCAGTTCAGTACAGTTCAGTTCTATGTATTGAGTACAGTTCAGTTCTATGTATTGAGTACAGTTCAGTACAGTTCAGTTCTATGTATTGAGTTCAGTTCAGTTCTATGTATTGAGTACAGTTCAGTTCAGTACAGTTCAGTTCTATGTATACAGTACAGTTCAGTTCTATGTATTGAGTACAGTTCAGTTCAGTTCAGTACAGTTCAGTTCTATCTATTGAGTACAGTTCAGTTCTATGTATTGAGTACAGTTCAGTTCTATGTAGTGAGTACAGTTCAGTACAGTTCAGTTCTATGTATTGAGTACAGTTCAGTACAGTTCAGTTCTATGTATTGAGTACAGTTCATTTCAGTACAGTTCAGTTCTATGTATTGAGGACAGTTCAGTTCTATGTATTGAGTACAGTTCAGTTCTATGTATTGAGTACAGTTAATTTCAGTACAGTTCAGTTCTATATATTGAGTACAGTTCAGTTCTATATATTGAGTACAGTTCAGTTCTATATATTGAGTTCAGTTCAGTACAGTTCAGTTCTATATATTGAGTACAGTTCAGATCTGTGTATTGAGTACAGTTCAGTACTATGTATTGAGTACAGTTCAGTTCTATATATTGAGTACAGTTCAGTTCAGTACAGTTCAGTTCTATATATTGAGTACAGTTCAGATCTGTGTATTGAGTACAGTTCAGTTCTATGTATTGAGTACAGTTCAGTTCAGTACAGTTCAGTTCTATGTATTGAGTACAGTTCAGTATAGTTCAGTTCTATATATTGAGTACAGTTCAGTTCTATGTATTGAGTACAGTTCAGTTCAGTGTAGTTCAGTTCTATATATTGAGTACAATTCAGTGCTATGTATTGAGTACAGTTCAGTTCAGTACAGTTCAGTTCTATATATTGAGTACAGTTCAGTTCTATGTATTGAGTACAGTTCAGTTCAGTACAGTTCAGTTCTATGTATTGAGTACAGTTCAGTTCAGTACAGTTCAGTTCTATGTATTGAGTACAGTTCAGTTCTATGTATTGAGTTCAGTTCAGTTCAGTACAGTTCAGTTATATCTATTGAGTACAGTTCAGTTCTATGTATTGAGTACAGTTCAGTTCTATGTATACAGTACAGTTCAGTTCTATGTATTGAGTACAGTTCAGTTCTATGTATACAGTACAGTTCAGTTCTATGTATTGAGTACAGTTCAGTTCTATGTATACAGTACAGTTCAGTTCTATGTATTGAGTACAGTTCAGTACAGTTCAGTTCTATGTATTGAGTTCAGTTCAGTTCAGTACAGTTCAGTTATATCTATTGAGTACAGTTCAGTTCTATGTATTGAGTACAGTTCAGTTCTATGTATACAGTACAGTACAGATCTATGTATTGAGTACAGTACAGTACAGATCTATGTATTGTGTACAGTACAGTACAGTACAGATCGATGTATTGTGTACAGTACAGTACAGATATATGTATTGTGTACAGTACAGTACAGATATATGTATTGTGTACAGTACAGTACAGTACAGATCTATGTATTGTGTACAGTACAGTACAGATC
This sequence comes from Oncorhynchus kisutch, assembly GCF_002021735.2. NCBI lineage: Eukaryota > Metazoa > Chordata > Actinopteri > Salmoniformes > Salmonidae > Oncorhynchus > Oncorhynchus kisutch. The sequence goes on from NC_034194.2 coordinate 44,452,190, forward strand.
TATGTATTGTGTACAGTACAGATCTATGTATTGTATACAGTACAGTACAGATCTATGTATTGTGTACAGTACAGTACAGATATATGTATTGTGTACAGTACAGTACAGATCTATGTATTGTGTACAGTACAGTACAGATCTATGTATTGTATACAGTACAGATCTATGTATTGAGTACAGTACAGTACAGTACAGATATATGTATTGTGTACAGTACAGTACAGATCTATGTATTGTGTACAGTACAGATCTATGTATTGAGTACAGTACAGTACAGTACAGATATATGTATTGTGTACAGTACAGTACAGATCTATGTATTGTGTACAGTACAGTACAGTACAGATCTATGTATTGTGTACAGTACAGTACAGTACAGATCTATGTATTGTGTACAGTGCAGTACAGTACACGATCTATGTATTGTGTACAGTTCAGTACATGTATATGTATTGTGTACAGTACAGTTCTATGTATTGAGTACAGTTCAGTGTAGTTCAGTTCTATATATTGAGTACAGTTCAGTTCTATGTATTGAGTACAGTTCAGTTCAGTACAGTTCAGTTCTATATATTGAGTGCAGTTCAGTTCTATGTATTGAGTTCAGTTCAGTTCAGTACAGTTCAGTTCTATATATTGAGTACAGTTCAGATCTGTGTATTGAGTACAGTTCAGTTCAGTGTAGTTCAGTTCTATATATTGAGTACAGTTCAGTGCTATGTATTGAGTACATTTCAGTTCAGTACAGTTCAGTTCTATATATTGAGTACAGTTCAGTTCTATGTATTGAGTACAGTTCAGTTCAGTACAGTTCAGTTCTATGTATTGAGTACAGTTCAGTTCAGTACAGTTCAGTTCTATGTATTGAGTACAGTTCAGTACAGTTCAGTTCTATGTATTGAGTTCAGTTCATTTCAGTACAGTTCAGTTATATCTATTGAGTACAGTTCAGTTCTATGTATTGAGTACAGTTCAGTTCTATGTATACAGTACAGTTCAGTTCTATGTATTGAGTACAGTTCAGTTCTATGTATTCATTACAGTTCAGTTCTATGTATTGAGTACAGTACAGTACAGATCTATGTATTGTGTACAGTACAGTACAGATATATGTATTGTGTACAGTACAGTACAGTACAGATCTATGTATTGTGTACAGTACAGTACAGTACAGATCTATGTATTGTGTACAGTACAGTACAGATATATGTATTGTGTACAGTACAGTACAGTACAGATCTATGTATTGTGTACAGTACAGTACAGATCTATGTATTGTGTACAGTACAGATCTATGTATTGTATACAGTACAGTACAGATCTATGTATTGAGTACAGTACAGTACAGATCTATGTATTGTTTACAGTACAGTACAGATCTATGTATTGTGTACAGTACAGTACAGATATATGTATTGTGTACAGTACAGTACAGATCTATGTATTGTGTACAGTTCAGTTCTATGTATTGAGTACAGTTCAGTTCTATGTATTGAGTACAGTTCAGTATAGTTCAGTTCTATGTATTGACTTCAGTACAGTTCAGTTCTATGTATTGAGTACAGTTCAGTTCTGTGTATTGAGTACAGTTCAGTTCAGTACAGTTCAGTTCTATGTATTGAGTACAGTTCAGTTCTATGTATTGAGTACAGTTCAGTTCAGTAGAGTTCAGTTCTATATATTGAGTACAGTTCAGTTCAGTATAGTTCAGTTCTATATATTGATTACAGTTCAGTGCTATGTATTGAGTACAGTTCAGTTCAGTACAGTTCAGTTCTATATATTGAGTACAGTTCAGTTCTATGTATTGAGTACAGTTCAGTTCAGTACAGTTCAGTTATATGTATTGAGTACAGTTCAGTACAGTTCAGTTCTATGTATTGAGTTCAGTTCAGTTCTATGTATTGAGTACAGTTCAGTTCAGTACAGTTCAGTTCTATGTATACAGTACAGTTCAGTTCTATGTATTGAGTACAGTTCAGTTCAGTACAGTTCAGTTCTATGTATTGAGTTCAGTTCAGTACAGTTCAGTTCTATATATTGAGTACAGTTCAGATCTGTGTATTGAGTACAGTTCAGTTCAGTATAGTTCAGTTCTATATATTGAGTACAGTTCAGTGCTATGTATTGAGTACAGTTCAGTTCAGTACAGTTCAGTTCTATATATTGAGTACAGTTCAGTTCTATGTATTGAGTACAGTTCAGTTCAGTACAGTTCAGTTCTATGTATTGAGTACAGTTCAGTTCTATGTATTGAGTACAGTTCAGTACAGTTCAGTTCTATGTATTGAGTTCAGTTCAGTTCTATGTATTGAGTACAGTTCAGTTCAGTACAGTTCAGTTCTATGTATACAGTACAGTTCAGTTCTATGTATTGAGTACAGTTCAGTTCAGTTCAGTACAGTTCAGTTCTATCTATTGAGTACAGTTCAGTTCTATGTATTGAGTACAGTTCAGTTCTATGTAGTGAGTACAGTTCAGTACAGTTCAGTTCTATGTATTGAGTACAGTTCAGTACAGTTCAGTTCTATGTATTGAGTACAGTTCATTTCAGTACAGTTCAGTTCTATGTATTGAGGACAGTTCAGTTCTATGTATTGAGTACAGTTCAGTTCTATGTATTGAGTACAGTTAATTTCAGTACAGTTCAGTTCTATATATTGAGTACAGTTCAGTTCTATATATTGAGTACAGTTCAGTTCTATATATTGAGTTCAGTTCAGTACAGTTCAGTTCTATATATTGAGTACAGTTCAGATCTGTGTATTGAGTACAGTTCAGTACTATGTATTGAGTACAGTTCAGTTCTATATATTGAGTACAGTTCAGTTCAGTACAGTTCAGTTCTATATATTGAGTACAGTTCAGATCTGTGTATTGAGTACAGTTCAGTTCTATGTATTGAGTACAGTTCAGTTCAGTACAGTTCAGTTCTATGTATTGAGTACAGTTCAGTATAGTTCAGTTCTATATATTGAGTACAGTTCAGTTCTATGTATTGAGTACAGTTCAGTTCAGTGTAGTTCAGTTCTATATATTGAGTACAATTCAGTGCTATGTATTGAGTACAGTTCAGTTCAGTACAGTTCAGTTCTATATATTGAGTACAGTTCAGTTCTATGTATTGAGTACAGTTCAGTTCAGTACAGTTCAGTTCTATGTATTGAGTACAGTTCAGTTCAGTACAGTTCAGTTCTATGTATTGAGTACAGTTCAGTTCTATGTATTGAGTTCAGTTCAGTTCAGTACAGTTCAGTTATATCTATTGAGTACAGTTCAGTTCTATGTATTGAGTACAGTTCAGTTCTATGTATACAGTACAGTTCAGTTCTATGTATTGAGTACAGTTCAGTTCTATGTATACAGTACAGTTCAGTTCTATGTATTGAGTACAGTTCAGTTCTATGTATACAGTACAGTTCAGTTCTATGTATTGAGTACAGTTCAGTACAGTTCAGTTCTATGTATTGAGTTCAGTTCAGTTCAGTACAGTTCAGTTATATCTATTGAGTACAGTTCAGTTCTATGTATTGAGTACAGTTCAGTTCTATGTATACAGTACAGTACAGATCTATGTATTGAGTACAGTACAGTACAGATCTATGTATTGTGTACAGTACAGTACAGTACAGATCGATGTATTGTGTACAGTACAGTACAGATATATGTATTGTGTACAGTACAGTACAGATATATGTATTGTGTACAGTACAGTACAGTACAGATCTATGTATTGTGTACAGTACAGTACAGATCTATGTATTGTGTACAGTACAGATCTATGTATTGTATACAGTACAGTACAGATCTATGTATTGTGTACAGTACAGTACAGATATATGTATTGTGTACAGTACAGTACAGATCTATGTATTGTGTACAGTACAGTACAGATCTATGTATTGTATACAGTACAGATCTATGTATTGAGTACAGTACAGTACAGTACAGATATATGTATTGTGTACAGTACAGTACAGATCTATGTATTGTGTACAGTACAGATCTATGTATTGAGTACAGTACAGTACAGTACAGATATATGTATTGTGTACAGTACAGTACAGATCTATGTATTGTGTACAGTACAGTACAGTACAGATCTATGTATTGTGTACAGTACAGTACAGTACAGATCTATGTATTGTGTACAGTGCAGTACAGTACACGATCTATGTATTGTGTACAGTTCAGTACATGTATATGTATTGTGTACAGTACAGATCTATGTATTGTGTACAGTACAGATCTATGTATTGTGTACAGTACAGATCTATGTATTGTATACAGTACAGTACAGATCTATGTATTGTTTACAGTACAGTACAGATATATGTATTGTGTACAGTACAGTACAGATCTATGTATTGTGTACAGTACAGTACAGATCTATGTATTGTTTACAGTACAGTACAGTACAGTTCTATGTATTGTTTACAGTACAGTACAGTACAGTTCTATGTATTGTGTACAGTACAGTACAGTACAGTTCTATGTATTGTGTACAGTACAGTACAGTACAGATCTATGTATTGAGTTCAGTTCAGTACAGTTCAGTTCTATGTATTGAGTTCAGTTCAGTTCTATGTATTGAGTACAGTTCAGTTCAGTACAGTTCAGTTCTATGTATACAGTACAGTTCAGTTCTATGTATTGAGTACAGTTCAGTACAGTTCAGTTCTATGTATTGAGTACAGTTCAGTACAGTTCAGTTCTATGTATTGAGTACAGTTCAGTTCAGTATAGTTCAGTTCTATGTATTGAGTTCAGTTCAGTATAGTTCAGTTCTATGTATTGAGTACAGTTCAGTTCTATGTATTGAGTACAGTTCAGTTCTATGTATTGAGTACAGTTCAGTATAGTTCAGTTCTATGTATTGAGTTCAGTTCAGTTCTATGTATTGAGTACAGTTCAGTTCAGTATAGTTCAGTTCTATGTATTGAGTTCAGTTCAGTATAGTTCAGTTCTATGTATTGAGTACAGTTCAGTTCTATGTATTGAGTACAGTTCAGTATAGTTCAGTTCTATGTATTGAGTTCAGTTCAGTATAGTTCAGTTCTATGTATTGAGTACAGTTCAGTACAGTTCAGTTCTATGTATTGAGTTCAGTTCAGTTCTATGTATTGAGTACAGTTCAGTTCTATGTATTGAGTTCAGTTCAGTTCTATGTATTGAGTACAGTTCAGTTCAGTATAGTTCAGTTCTATGTATTCAGTACAGTTCAGTTCTATGTATTGAGTACAGTTCAGTTCAGTACAGTTCAGTTCTATATATTGAGTACAGTTCAGTGCTATGTATTGAGTTCAGTTCAGTACAGTTCAGTTCTATATATTGAGTACAGTTCAGATCTGTGTATTGAGTACAGTTCAGTTCAGTATAGTTCAGTTCTATATATTGAGTACAGTTCAGTGCTATGTATTGAGTACAGTTCAGTTCAGTACAGTTCAGTTCTATGTATTGAGTTCAGTTCAGTTCTATGTATTGAGTACAGTTCAGTTCAGTACAGTTCAGTTCTATGTATACAGTACAGTTCAGTTCTATGTATTGAGTACAGTTCAGTTCAGTTCAGTACAGTTCAGTTCTATCTATTGACTACAGTTCAGTTCTATGTATTGAGTACAGTTCAGTTCTATGTATTGAGTACAGTTCAGTTCTATGTATTGAGTACAGTTCAGTACAGTTCAGTTCTATGTATTGAGTACAGTTCATTTCAGTACAGTTCAGTTCTATGTATTGAGGACAGTTCAGTTCTATGTATTGAGTACAGTTCAGTACTATGTATTGAGTACAGTTCAGTTCTATATATTGAGTACAGTTCAGTTCAGTACAGTTCAGTTCTATATATTGAGTACAGTTCAGATCTGTGTATTGAGTACAGTTCAGTTCTATGTATTGAGTACAGTTTAGTTCAGTACAGTTCAGTTCTATGTATTGAGTACAGTTCAGTATAGTTCAGTTCTATATATTGAGTACAGTTCAGTTCTATGTATTGAGTACAGTTCAGTTCAGTGTAGTTCAGTTCTATATATTGAGTACAGTTCAGTTCTATGTATTGAGTACATTTCAGTTCAGTACAGTTCAGTTCTATATATTGAGTACAGTTCAGTTCTATGTATTGAGTACAGTTCAGTGTAGTTCAGTTCTATATATTGAGTACAGTTCAGTTCTATGTATTGAGTACAGTTCAGTTCAGTACAGTTCAGTTCTATATATTGAGTGCAGTTCAGTTCTATGTATTGAGTTCAGTTCAGTTCAGTACAGTTCAGTTCTATATATTGAGTACAGTTCAGATCTGTGTATTGAGTACAGTTCAGTTCAGTGTAGTTCAGTTCTATATATTGAGTACAGTTCAGTGCTATGTATTGAGTACATTTCAGTTCAGTACAGTTCAGTTCTATATATTGAGTACAGTTCAGTTCTATGTATTGAGTACAGTTCAGTTCAGTACAGTTCAGTTCTATGTATTGAGTACAGTTCAGTTCAGTACAGTTCAGTTCTATGTATTGAGTACAGTTCAGTACAGTTCAGTTCTATGTATTGAGTTCAGTTCATTTCAGTACAGTTCAGTTATATCTATTGAGTACAGTTCAGTTCTATGTATTGAGTACAGTTCAGTTCTATGTATACAGTACAGTTCAGTTCTATGTATTGAGTACAGTTCAGTTCTATGTATTCATTACAGTTCAGTTCTATGTATTGAGTACAGTACAGTACAGATCTATGTATTGTGTACAGTACAGTACAGATATATGTATTGTGTACAGTACAGTACAGTACAGATCTATGTATTGTGTACAGTACAGTACAGTACAGATCTATGTATTGTGTACAGTACAGTACAGATATATGTATTGTGTACAGTACAGTACAGTACAGATCTATGTATTGTGTACAGTACAGTACAGATCTATGTATTGTGTACAGTACAGATCTATGTATTGTATACAGTACAGTACAGATCTATGTATTGAGTACAGTACAGTACAGATCTATGTATTGTTTACAGTACAGTACAGATCTATGTATTGTGTACAGTACAGTACAGATATATGTATTGTGTACAGTACAGTACAGATCTATGTATTGTGTACAGTTCAGTTCTATGTATTGAGTACAGTTCAGTTCTATGTATTGAGTACAGTTCAGTATAGTTCAGTTCTATGTATTGACTTCAGTACAGTTCAGTTCTATGTATTGAGTACAGTTCAGTTCTGTGTATTGAGTACAGTTCAGTTCAGTACAGTTCAGTTCTATGTATTGAGTACAGTTCAGTTCTATGTATTGAGTACAGTTCAGTTCAGTAGAGTTCAGTTCTATATATTGAGTACAGTTCAGTTCAGTATAGTTCAGTTCTATATATTGATTACAGTTCAGTGCTATGTATTGAGTACAGTTCAGTTCAGTACAGTTCAGTTCTATATATTGAGTACAGTTCAGTTCTATGTATTGAGTACAGTTCAGTTCAGTACAGTTCAGTTATATGTATTGAGTACAGTTCAGTACAGTTCAGTTCTATGTATTGAGTTCAGTTCAGTTCTATGTATTGAGTACAGTTCAGTTCAGTACAGTTCAGTTCTATGTATACAGTACAGTTCAGTTCTATGTATTGAGTACAGTTCAGTTCAGTACAGTTCAGTTCTATGTATTGAGTTCAGTTCAGTACAGTTCAGTTCTATATATTGAGTACAGTTCAGATCTGTGTATTGAGTACAGTTCAGTTCAGTATAGTTCAGTTCTATATATTGAGTACAGTTCAGTGCTATGTATTGAGTACAGTTCAGTTCAGTACAGTTCAGTTCTATATATTGAGTACAGTTCAGTTCTATGTATTGAGTACAGTTCAGTTCAGTACAGTTCAGTTCTATGTATTGAGTACAGTTCAGTTCTATGTATTGAGTACAGTTCAGTACAGTTCAGTTCTATGTATTGAGTTCAGTTCAGTTCTATGTATTGAGTACAGTTCAGTTCAGTACAGTTCAGTTCTATGTATACAGTACAGTTCAGTTCTATGTATTGAGTACAGTTCAGTTCAGTTCAGTACAGTTCAGTTCTATCTATTGAGTACAGTTCAGTTCTATGTATTGAGTACAGTTCAGTTCTATGTAGTGAGTACAGTTCAGTACAGTTCAGTTCTATGTATTGAGTACAGTTCAGTACAGTTCAGTTCTATGTATTGAGTACAGTTCATTTCAGTACAGTTCAGTTCTATGTATTGAGGACAGTTCAGTTCTATGTATTGAGTACAGTTCAGTTCTATGTATTGAGTACAGTTAATTTCAGTACAGTTCAGTTCTATATATTGAGTACAGTTCAGTTCTATATATTGAGTACAGTTCAGTTCTATATATTGAGTTCAGTTCAGTACAGTTCAGTTCTATATATTGAGTACAGTTCAGATCTGTGTATTGAGTACAGTTCAGTACTATGTATTGAGTACAGTTCAGTTCTATATATTGAGTACAGTTCAGTTCAGTACAGTTCAGTTCTATATATTGAGTACAGTTCAGATCTGTGTATTGAGTACAGTTCAGTTCTATGTATTGAGTACAGTTCAGTTCAGTACAGTTCAGTTCTATGTATTGAGTACAGTTCAGTATAGTTCAGTTCTATATATTGAGTACAGTTCAGTTCTATGTATTGAGTACAGTTCAGTTCAGTGTAGTTCAGTTCTATATATTGAGTACAATTCAGTGCTATGTATTGAGTACAGTTCAGTTCAGTACAGTTCAGTTCTATATATTGAGTACAGTTCAGTTCTATGTATTGAGTACAGTTCAGTTCAGTACAGTTCAGTTCTATGTATTGAGTACAGTTCAGTTCAGTACAGTTCAGTTCTATGTATTGAGTACAGTTCAGTTCTATGTATTGAGTTCAGTTCAGTTCAGTACAGTTCAGTTATATCTATTGAGTACAGTTCAGTTCTATGTATTGAGTACAGTTCAGTTCTATGTATACAGTACAGTTCAGTTCTATGTATTGAGTACAGTTCAGTTCTATGTATACAGTACAGCTCAGTTCTATGTATTGAGTACAGTTCAGTTCTATGTATACAGTACAGTTCAGTTCTATGTATTGAGTACAGTTCAGTACAGTTCAGTTCTATGTATTGAGTTCAGTTCAGTTCAGTACAGTTCAGTTATATCTATTGAGTACAGTTCAGTTCTATGTATTGAGTACAGTTCAGTTCTATGTATACAGTACAGTACAGATCTATGTATTGAGTACAGTACAGTACAGATCTATGTATTGTGTACAGTACAGTACAGTACAGATCGATGTATTGTGTACAGTACAGTACAGATATATGTATTGTGTACAGTACAGTACAGATATATGTATTGTGTACAGTACAGTACAGTACAGATCTATGTATTGTGTACAGTACAGTACAGATCTATGTATTGTGTACAGTACAGATCTATGTATTGTATACAGTACAGTACAGATCTATGTATTGTGTACAGTACAGTACAGATATATGTATTGTGTACAGTACAGTACAGATCTATGTATTGTGTACAGTACAGTACAGATCTATGTATTGTATACAGTACAGATCTATGTATTGAGTACAGTACAGTACAGTACAGATATATGTATTGTGTACAGTACAGTACAGATCTATGTATTGTGTACAGTACAGATCTATGTATTGAGTACAGTACAGTACAGTACAGATATATGTATTGTGTACAGTACAGTACAGATCTATGTATTGTGTACAGTACAGTACAGTACAGATCTATGTATTGTGTACAGTACAGTACAGTACAGATCTATGTATTGTGTACAGTGCAGTACAGTACACGATCTATGTATTGTGTACAGTTCAGTACATGTATATGTATTGTGTACAGTACAGATCTATGTATTGTGTACAGTACAGATCTATGTATTGTGTACAGTACAGATCTATGTATTGTATACAGTACAGTACAGATCTATGTATTGTTTACAGTACAGTACAGATATATGTATTGTGTACAGTACAGTACAGATCTATGTATTGTGTACAGTACAGTACAGATCTATGTATTGTTTACAGTACAGTACAGTACAGTTCTATGTATTGTTTACAGTACAGTACAGTACAGTTCTATGTATTGTGTACAGTACAGTACAGTACAGTTCTATGTATTGTGTACAGTACAGTACAGTACAGATCTATGTATTGAGTTCAGTTCAGTACAGTTCAGTTCTATGTATTGAGTTCAGTTCAGTTCTATGTATTGAGTACAGTTCAGTTCAGTACAGTTCAGTTCTATGTATACAGTACAGTTCAGTTCTATGTATTGAGTACAGTTCAGTACAGTTCAGTTCTATGTATTGAGTACAGTTCAGTACAGTTCAGTTCTATGTATTGAGTACAGTTCAGTACAGTTCAGTTCTATGTATTGAGTACAGTTCATTTCAGTACAGTTCAGTTCTATGTATTGAGTACAGTTCAGTACAGTTCAGTTCTATATATTGAGTACAGTTCAGTTCTATGTATTGAGTACAGTTCAGTACAGTTCAGTTCTATATATTGAGTACAGTTCAGTGCTATGTATTGAGTACAGTTCAGTGCTATGTATTGAGTACAGTTCATTTCAGTACAGTTCAGTTCTATATATTGAGTACAGTTCAGTTCTATATATTGAGTTCAGTTCAGTACAGTTCAGTTCTATATATTGAGTACAGTTCAGATCTGTGTATTGAGTACAGTTCAGTTCTATGTATTGAGTACAGTTCAGTTCTATATATTGAGTACAGTTCAGTTCAGTACAGTTCAGTTCTATATATTGACTACAGTTCCGATCTGTGTATTGAGTACAGTTCATTTCAGTACAGTTCAGTTCTATATATTGAGTACAGTTCAGATCTGTGTATTGAGTACAGTTCAGTTCTATGTATTGAGTACAGTTCAGTTCAGTACAGTTCAGTTCTATGTATTGAGTACAGTTCAGTATAGTTCAGTTCTATATATTGAGTACAGTTCAGTTCTATGTATTGAGTACAGTTCAGTTCAGTGTAGTTCAGTTCTATATATTGAGTACATTTCAGATCTGTGTATTGAGTACAGTTCAGTTCAGTGTAGTTCAGTTCTATATATTGAGTACAGTTCAGTGCTATGTATTGAGTACAGTTCAGTTCAGTACAGTTCAGTTCTATATATTGAGTACAGTTCAGTTCTATGTATTGAGTACAGTTCAGTTCAGTACAGTTCAGTTCTATGTATTGAGTACAGTTCAGTTCAGTACAGTTCAGTTCTATGTATTGAGTACAGTTCAGTACAGTTCAGTTCTATGTATTGAGTTCAGTTCAGTTCAGTACAGTTCAGTTATATCTATTGAGTACAGTTCAGTTCTATGTATTGAGTACAGTTCAGTTCTATGTATACAGTACAGTTCAGTTCTATGTATTGAGTACAGTTCAGTTCTATGTATACAGTACAGTTCAGTTCTATGTATTGAGTACAGTTCAGTTCTATGTATACAGTACAGTTCAGTTCTATGTATTGAGTACAGTTCAGTACAGTTCAGTTCTATGTATTGAGTTCAGTTCAGTTCAGTACAGTTCAGTTATATCTATTGAGTACAGTTCAGTTCTATGTATTGAGTACAGTTCAGTTCTATGTATACAGTACAGTACAGATCTATGTATTGAGTACAGTACAGTACAGATCTATGTATTGTGTACAGTACAGTACAGTACAGATCGATGTATTGTGTACAGTACAGTACAGATATATGTATTGTGTACAGTACAGTACAGTACAGATCTATGTATTGTGTACAGTACAGTACAGATATATGTATTGTGTACAGTACAGTACAGTACAGATCTATGTATTGTGTACAGTACAGTACAGATCTATGTATTGTGTACAGTACAGTACAGATCTATGTATTGTATACAGTACAGATCTATGTGTTGAGTACAGTACAGTACAGTACTGATATATGTATTGTGTACAGTACAGTACAGATCTATGTATTGTGTACAGTACAGATCTATGTATTGAGTACAGTACAGTACAGTACAGATATATGTATTGTGTACAGTACAGTACAGATCTATGTATTGTGTACAGTACAGTACAGTACAGATCTATGTATTGTGTACAGTACAGTACAGTACAGATCTATGTATTGTGTACAGTGCAGTACAGTACACGATCTATGTATTGTGTACAGTTCAGTACATATATATGTATTGTGTACAGTACAGATCTATGTATTGTGTACAGTACAGATCTATGTATTGTGTACAGTACAGATCTATGTATTGTATACAGTACAGTACAGATCTATGTATTGTTTACAGTACAGTACAGATATATGTATTGTGTACAGTACAGTACAGATCTATGTATTGTGTACAGTACAGTACAGATCTATGTATTGTTTACAGTACAGTACAGTACAGTTCTATGTATTGTTTACAGTACAGTACAGTACAGTTCTATGTATTGTGTACAGTACAGTACAGTACAGTTCTATGTATTGTGTATAGTACAGTACAGTACAGATCTATGTATTGAGTTCAGTTCAGTACAGTTCAGTTCTATATATTGAGTTCAGTTCAGTTCTATGTATTGAGTACAGTTCAGTTCAGTACAGTTCAGTTCTATGTATACAGTACAGTTCAGTTCTATGTATTGAGTACAGTTCAGTTCAGTACAGTTCAGTTCTATGTATTGAGTACAGTTCAGTACAGTTCAGTTCTATGTATTGAGTACAGTTCAGTACAGTTCAGTTCTATGTATTGAGTACAGTTCAGTACAGTTCAGTTCTATGTATTGAGTACAGTTCATTTCAGTACAGTTCAGTTCTATGTATTGAGTACAGTTCAGTACAGTTCAGTTCTATATATTGAGTACAGTTCAGTTCTATGTATTGAGTACAGTTCAGTACAGTTCAGTTCTATATATTGAGTACAGTTCAGTGCTATGTATTGAGTACAGTTCAGTGCTATGTATTGAGTACAGTTCATTTCAGTACAGTTCAGTTCTATATATTGAGTACAGTTCAGTTCTATATATTGAGTTCAGTTCAGTACAGTTCAGTTCTATATATTGAGTACAGTTCAGATCTGTGTATTGAGTACAGTTCAGTTCTATGTATTGAGTACAGTTCAGTTCTATATATTGAGTACAGTTCAGTTCAGTACAGTTCAGTTCTATATATTGACTACAGTTCCGATCTGTGTATTGAGTACAGTTCATTTCAGTACAGTTCAGTTCTATATATTGAATACAGTTCAGTTCTATATATTGAGTACAGTTCAGATCTGTGTATTGAGTACAGTTCAGTACAGTTCAGTTCTATGTATTGAGTACAGTTCAGTTCAGTATAGTTCAGTTCTATATATTGAGTACAGTTCAGTTCTATGTATTGAGTACAGTTCAGTTCTATGTATTGAGTACAGTTCAGTTCAGTGTAGTTCAGTTCTATATATTGAGTACAGTTCAGTACTATGTATTGAGTACAGTTCAGTTCAGTACAGTTCAGTTCTATATATTGAGTACAGTTCAGTTCTATGTATTGAGTACAGTTCAGTTCAGTACAGTTCAGTTCTATATATTGAGTACAGTTCAGTTCTATGTATTGAGTACAGTTCAGTACAGTTCAGTTCTATGTATTGAGTACAGTTCAGTTCAGTACAGTTCAGTTCTATGTATTGAGTACAGTTCAGTACAGTTCAGTTATATCTATTGAGTACAGTTCAGTTCTATGTATTGAGTACAGTTCAGTTCTATGTATTGAGTACAGTTCAGTTCAGTACAGTTCAGTTCTATGTATTGAGTACAGTTCAGTTCAGTTCAGTTCTATGTATTCAGTACAGTTCAGTTCAGTACAGTTCAGTTCTATGTATTCAGTACAGTTCAGTACAGTTCAGTTCTATGTATTGAGTACAGTTCAGTTCAGTACAGTTCAGTTCTATGTATTGAGTACAGTTCAGTTCTATGTATTGAGTACAGTTCAGTATAGTTCAGTTCTATGTATTGAGTACAGTTCAGTTCAGTATAGTTCAGTTCTATATATTGTGTACAGTTCAGATCTGTGTATTGAGTACAGTTCAGTTCAGTACAGTTCAGTTCTATGTATTCAGTTCAGTTCTGTGTATTCAGTACAGTTCAGTTCAGTACAGTTCAGTTCTATGTATTGAGTTCAGTTCAGTTCTATGTATTGAGTACAGTTCAGTATAGTTCAGTTCTGTGTATTGAGTACAGTTCAGTATAGTTCAGTTCTATATATTGAGTACAGTTCAGTTCTATGTATTGAGTACAGTTCAGTTCTATGTATTGAGTACAGTTCAGTTCTATGTATTGAGTACAGTTCAGTTCTATGTATTCAGTACAGTTCAGTTCTATGTATTGAGTACAGTTCAGTTCAGTACAGTTCAGTTCTATGTATTGAGTACAGTTCAGTTCAGTATAGTTCAGTTCTATGTATTGAGTACAGTTCAGTACAGTTCAGTTCTATGTATTGAGTACAGTTCAGTTCTATGTATTGAGTTCAGTTCAGTTCTATGTATTGAGTTCAGTTCAGTTCTATATATTGAGTTCAGTTCAGTACAGTTCAGTTCTATGTATTCAGTACAGTTCAGTTCTATGTATTCAGTACAGTTCAGTTCTATGTATTGAGTACAGGAGACTGGACTTTTATGCATATATCTACTGTCTGGGGGAATTCTGGGGAAGTTCAGTGTCACACATTACACTCACACATTCACACACACATTACACTCACACATTCACACACACATTACACTCACACATTCACACACACACTACACTCACACATTCACACACACATTACACTCACACATTCACACACACATTACACTCACACATTCACACACACATTACACTCACACATTCACACACACACTACACTCACACATTCACACACACATTACACTCACACATTCACACACACATTACACTCACACATTCACACACACATTACACTCACACATTACACTCACACACACACATACACGCACACACACACACACACACACACACACACACACACACACACACACACACACACACACACACACACACACACACACACACACACACACACACACACACACACACACACACACATACATTTGGTTTGCAAATATTTATGCAAATACTGCTTTGAGGTGCACAGAAGGTGGGGTGTGTGTGTGTGTGTGAGCAGAGAAGAGAGGAACAGGTCAGTGTGTGTCTGTGTGTGCCCCTTTCTTGTTGAATCACGTTACCCCCCCAACCCACTGTTACCCCATGACCTCCCCTCTACAGAAATGGAAATGCAGCTAGAATCTAAGGAGTGAGATGGGAATATTTACATAGTTTTGCATGTGAACCTGGATAAGAGCACAGACAACAAACAGGGTTCCTTTATCACTTCTCTAGAGAAACCTGTGGGGCATGTAGGTGTGTCTGTGTGTGTTGGGTGTGTCTGTGTGTATGTGTGTGTGTGTGTGTGTGTGAGAGAGAAAGTGAACTCTTTTGTTCCGTCTTTCCCTGTCAACCATCTATTGCACCAGAGTGACTAACAGACAGAGAAACTCTCTCTCTCTGTGAGATCTGTCTCTCTCTCTCTCTCTCTCTCTCTCTCTCTCTCTCTCTCTCTCTCTCTCTCTCTGTCTCTCTCTCTCTGTCTCTCTCTCTGTCTCTCTCTCTCTCTCTCTCTCTCTCTCTCTGTCTCTCTCTCAGTCATTATACTGTCAGGACATCTCTCTCTCTCTCTCTCTCTCTCTCTCTCTCTCTCTCTGTCTCTCTCTCTGTCTCTGTCTCTCTCTCTCTCTGTCTCTCTCTCTCTCTCTCTCTCTCCCTCTCTCTCTCTCTCTCTGTCTCTCTCTCAGTCATTATACTGTCAGGACATCTCTCTCTCTCTCTCTCTCTCTCTCTCTCTCTGTCTCTCTCTCTCTCTCTCTCTCTCTCTCTCTGTCTCTCTCTCTGTCTCTGTCTCTCTCTGTCTCTCTCTCTCTGTCTCTCTCTCTGTCTCTCTCTCTGCCTCTCTCTCGCTCTCTCTGTCTCTCTCTGTCTCTCTCTCTCTCTGTCTCTCTCTCTCTCTGTCTCTCTCTCTGTCTCTCTCTCTCTCTCTCTCTCTCTCTCTCGCTCTCTCTGTCTCTCTCTCTCTGTCTCTCTCTCTGTCTCTCTCTCTGTCTCTCTCTCTGTCTCTCTCTGTCTCTCTCTCTCTCTCCCTCTCTCCTCCCCCTCTCTCCATCTGTTCTGTTACGAGTGTGTAATTGCTTCATCCATTCAGTGTCCTAAATCTGGGGAAGAAGTTGTCACCGTGAGAGGAAGTGTGTCATTCAGGATTATTGTTCGCCTTTACATGGAGATTCCTCTTTTTCAATGTGTGTGTGTGTGCTTACGTTGGCTTATGTGTTCGTGTTTTCACTTTATATAGTGGCATCCACAGGGCCTTCCTGAGCAAAGTTCCCCCTCGTAAGATCAATAAAGTTTATTAATTTAGAAAAACAGGCCCAGTTTTACAGCTGCTAACCGTAATCCAGTGTCAGCATGGTCCCTCGGATGGGCTTTGAGGCGATGAGATTGGAACATTTCGAGGAACGAAGAATTGAGAAAAATACTTTTTTAAATGGAACCTTTTATTATAACAGGCATCTCGCTGTAATTACAAAAATATCCACATCTATACAGGACTATGACCTGTTTTAAACATGGACGCTGAACAGGTGGGGATTCCTTTGTGTTCTGGAGTGATCAGCCAAGGTTTATATTTATGCAAATACAGCTTTGAGGTAGACTATAGGTGAGGTGTGTGCGTTTGTGTGTGCATGCGTGTGTGTGTGCGTGTGTGTGTGCGTGCGTGCGTGTGTGTGTGCGTGTGTGTGTTCATGCGTGCGTGCGTGTGTGTGTGCATGCGTGTGTGTGTGTGAGCAGAGAAGGTTTGGGTCAGCTCAGTGTGTGTGTGCCCCTTTTATTGTTGAATCATCCCCAAGACACGTTAACCCCCACCCCTCTCTTCCCCCTGACATTCCCCCTGACCCCCACAATCAGCAAATGTTCAGGGCATTGTCTTCTTCTTAGGATTTATGTGTCTATGGTTTGTACATATCACAGATACAAAGAGGAGTCCTCTAAAACTACAGTCTGTTGTGGTCATTGGGGTTAAATATTGTGAGGTACTTCCTGTGTCAAATCAACTTCCTCTTCCTCCTTATGCCACTTTCTCTTCAAGGTGTTCTGACTTCCTCTTTGGAAACATGAACATTTCGGCCTTGTTTTGGGCGTCTTCCAGAAACACAACACTTCACAGGGCCCTCTGTGTAAATACAGGGGGTAATCAGGGCCTTCTGTGTAAATACAGGGGGTCATCAGGGCCCTCTGTGTGTAAATACTGGGGTAATCAGGGCCTTCTGTGTAAATACAGGGGGTCATCAGGGCCCTCTGTGTAAATACAGGGGGTAATCAGGGCCCTCTGTTTAAATACAGGGGGTCATCAGGGCCCTCTGTGTAAATACAGGGGGTAATCAGGGCCCTCTGTTTAAATACAGGGGGTCATCAGGGCCCTCTGTGTGTAAATACAGGGGTAATGAGGGCCCTCTGTGTAAATACAGGGGGTAATCAGGGCCCTCTGTAAATACAGGGGGTCATCAGGGCCCTCTGTGTGTAAATACAGGGGTCATCAGGGCCTTCTGTGTGTAAATACAGGGGGTAATAAGGGCCCTCTGTGTAAATACAAGGGTCATCAGGGCCCTCTGTGTGTAAATACAGGGGGTCAGCAGGGCCCTCTGTGTAAATACAAGGGTCATCGGGGCCCTCTGTGTGTAAATACAGGGGGTCATTGGGGCCCTCTGTGTGTAAATACAGGGGGTCACTGGGGCCCTCTGTGTGTAAATACAGGGGGTCATCAGGGCACTCTGTGTAAATACAGGGGGTCATCAGGGCCTTCTGTGTGTAAATAGAGGGGGTCATCAGGGCCCTCTGTGTGTAAATACAGGGGGTCATCGGGGCCCTCTGTGTAAATGCAATGGTCATCAGGGCCCTCTGTGTGTAAATACAGGGGGTCAGCAGGGCCCTCTGTGTGTAAATACAGGGGGTCATCAGGGCCCTCTGTGTAAATACAAGGGTCATCAGGGCCCTCTGTAAATACAGGGGGTCATCAGGGCCCTCTGTGTGTAAATACAGGGGGTAATAAGGGCCCTCTGTGTAAATACAAGGGTAATCAGGGCCCTCTGTGTGTAAATACAGGGGGTCAGCAGGGCCCTCTGTGTAAATACAAGGGTCATCAGGGCCCAATGTGTGTAAATACAGGGGGTCATTGGGGCCCTCTGTGTGTAAATACAGGGGGTCATTGGGGCCCTCTGTGTGTAAATACAGGGGGTAATAAGGGCCCTCTGTGTAAATACAAGGGTAATCAGGGCCCTCTGTGTGTAAATACAGGGGGTCAGCAGGGCCCTCTGTGTAAATACAAGGGTCATCGGGGCCCAATGTGTGTAAATACAGGGGGTCATTGGGGCCCTCTGTGTGTAAATACAAGGGTCATTGGGGCCCTCTGTGTGTAAATACAGGGGGTCATCAGGGCCCTCTGTGTAAATACAAGGGTCATCGGGGCCCTCTGTGTGTAAATACAGGGGGTCATCAGGGCCCTTTGTGTGTAAATACAGGGGGTAATAAGTGCCCTCTGTGTAAATGCAAGGGTCATCAGGGCCCTCTGTGTGTAAATACAGGGGGTCAGCAGGGCTGTCTGTGTAAATACAAGGATCATCGGGGCCCTCTGTGTGTAAATACAGGGGGTCATTGGGCCCCTCTGTGTGTAAATACAGGGGGTAATCAGGCCCATCTTTGTGTAAATACAGACTGTAATCAGGCCCCTCTGTGTGTAAATACAGTGTGTAATCAGGCCCCTCTGTGTGTAAATACAGTGTGTAATCAGGCCCCTCTGTGTGTAAATACAGGGTGTAATCAGGACCGTGTGTGTGTGTGTGTGTGTGTGTGTGTGTGTGTGTGTGTGTGTGTGTGTGTGTGTGTGTGTGTGTGTGTGTGTGTGTGTGTCTGACCCAGGAAGCTGTGCTTCGTCTCCCTTCACAGTCTTAGAAAGAAGGTGCTATCTAGAACCTAAAATGGTTCTTCAGCTGAGAACTCTTTGAAGAACCATTTTTGGTTCCAGGTACAACCCTTTTGGGTTCCATATACAACCCTTTCCACAGAGGGCTCTACCTGGAACCTTTTGTCTAAGAGTGTAGTCTTCCCCATGTCCATATCACTAACGTCCTGCTCTCCTCTCTCTCTCCATTCTCTCTGTCTTCTCCTTTCTCCAGCACTCCAACACTCCGGTCATGGAGTGTGTCCTCTCTCCATTCTCTCTGTCTTCTCCGTTCTCCAGCACTCCGTTCAGGGAGTGTGTCCTCTCTCCATTCTCTCTGTCTTCTCCGTTCTCCAGCACTCCGTTCAGGGAGTGTGTCCTCTCTCCATTCTCTCTGTCTTCTCCGTTCTCCAGCACTCCGTTCAGGTAGTGTGTCCGGTCAGGTAGTGTGTCAGATCAGGTAGTGTGTCAGATCAGGGAGTGTGTCGGGTCAGGGAGTGTGTCCGGTCAGGGAGTGTGTCAGATCAGGTAGTGTGTCGGGTCAGGGAGTGTGTCAGATCAGGTAGTGTGTCGGGTCAGGGAGTGTGTCGGGTCAGGGAGTGTGTCGGGTCAGGGAGTGTGTCGGGTAAACTAACCTACCATCCCTCCCCTGATTGGAGTAAACTAACCTACCGTCCCTCCCCTGATTGGAGTAAACTAACCTACCATCCCTCCCCTGATTGGAGTAAACTAACCTACCATCCCTCCCCTGATTGGAGTAAACTAACCTACCATCCCTCCTCTGATTGGAGTAACTAACCTACCCATCCCTCCTCTGATTGGAGTAACTAACCTACCGTCCCTCCCCTGATTGGAGTAAACTAACCTACCATCCCTCCCCTGATTGGAGTAAACTAACCTACCATCCCTCCCCTGATTGGAGTAAACTAACCTACCATCCCTCCCCTGATTGGAGTAAACTAACAGACAACAATACGTCTCCTGCTACTTACAGCTATTTTCGCTCCTGTAGTTGAATAATTATATTCCTCATTTCCTTTTTTCTTTAAGTTTGTTCTTAACTGACTGACTAACCAATAGCATGGTGTTATTTCACTGTAATAGCTACTGTAAATTGGACAGTGCAGTTAGACTAACAACAATTTTAAGCTTTCTGCCAACATCAGATATGTCTATGTCCTGGAAAATGTTATTGTTACTTACAACCTCATGCTAATCACATTAGCCTATGTTAGCGCAACCTCATGCTAATTACATTAGCCTATGTTAGCGCAACCTCATGCTAATTACATTAGCCTATGTTAGCGCAACCTCATGCTAATCACATTAGCCTACATTATCTCAACCATCCCGTGGAAGTTTTGACCAGTAGAGCTACGTTTGTGGATACTGCTCAGATACCGTTTGTGTGTGAACTCTAAACTCTGTTGTTCTGCCTCCGTGAACAAGGCAGATAACCCACTGTTCCTAGGTCGTCTTTGTAAATAAGAATTTGTTCTTAACTGACTTGCCTAAATAAAAAATAATAATAAGTCTTACATCTCTCTCGTCGCAATATCTCTGTTGTGCTGCTTCACATCGCTGAGTGTAGTTGTACAACATCGTTACTTAGCTAGCTAGTTGGCTAGCTAGGTTGCTAATGTAGCTATTTAGCTACTAACTATAGCCTCAGTGGCTAACACCATCAACCTTCATAAGGCTAGTTGGCTAGCTAGGTTGCTAATGTAGCTATTTAGCTACTAACTATAGCCTCAGTGGCTAACGACGTCAACCTTCATAAGGCTAGTTGGCTAGCTAGGTTGCTAATGTAGCTATTTAGCTACTAACTATAGCCTCAGTGGCTAACGACGTCAACCTTCATAAGGCTAGTTGGCTAGCTAGGTTGCTAATGTAGCTATTTAGCTACTAACTACAGCCTCAGTGGCTAACGACGTCAACCTTCATAAGGTTAGTTGGCTAGCTAGGTTGCTAATGTAGCTATTTAGCTACTAACTACAGCCTCAGTGGCTAACGCCGTCAACCTTCATAATACGA
Organism: Oncorhynchus kisutch; assembly: GCF_002021735.2. Classification (NCBI taxonomy): domain Eukaryota; kingdom Metazoa; phylum Chordata; class Actinopteri; order Salmoniformes; family Salmonidae; genus Oncorhynchus; species Oncorhynchus kisutch. Next base: position 44,473,264 of record NC_034194.2, read on the forward strand.
CAAGAGTAGCCTATCTAAGTTACAGTATTATATTTACCCACTAAGTTACACCTAAAAACTGTCACCAGCTCAGATACAACAGGTACAAATATCAAACACAAACATTATTTCGCACAACAAACCGCACACAGTCGACAACCGTGTTAACTGACGTCAGATAGCTAGCTAACTTGCTATAGCTAGTTATGATCTAGCTAGCTGACCCACCTTTAGCATGTTAGCTACATGGTACACAACGTAACACCGGCAAAATGAAATCATCACCAAAGCTTAGTACTTCATTTTTGGTATAACTTCACATCGTCAGCCCCACCTTACTCACAGGTGCACAAAGCAGTCAGCTGAGTGATCATTTAGAGGTGTGATTTTGTCTTTTCTTTTCAATCTCACACCGTGTGTTGTTACAAAACATTATTTTTCTCCTTCTTGGCTGTTGACAACCCACGTTAGTGGTGAATTACCAACTGGACTTGCGTGTGGACCAGGGAAGCTCTAACAGGGAAGCTCTAACCAGTTTTTAAACCCTACCAGTCAAACCAGTCTCCCTTAGGAAACGGCATACATCATTAAATACAACATCACCTGAAGGTTTTCTTAACAATTTAATTAACCTTGACTGCTAAATACCATCATTCACAACTATGGATTTGTATTTATATGTGTGTGTGTGCTTGTGTTCTTTTCACTCTGTCATTTAGTTTAGTGTTGTGGAGGAACTACAATGTTGTTGATCCATCCTCAGTTTTCTCCTATCGCAGCCATTAAACTCTGTTTTAAAGTCAGTCCCTATTGGCCTCGTGATGAAATCCCTGAGCGGTTTCCTTCCTGTATCTTTGTTGTGACTGGGTGTATTGTTATACCATCTAAAATGTAATGAATAATTTCACCTCATAGGGATATTTAATATCTGTTTCAATTCTGAGAAAATGATCCATCTACCAACAGGTGGCCTTCTTTGCGAGGCATTGTAAGACCTCCCTGGTCTTTGTGGTTGAATCTGTGTTTGAAATATACTGCTTGGCTGAGTGAATTTACAGATGATTGAATCAACTAGTATAAGTAGTGTTTGTGAAGTAAATATATTGATTAAGGACTTCTGTCTAGGTGCTGGTTCTGCCTTCTGAGACAGATGAGACACTTGTAGAGTCATTAAACCTCTCTACATTAACTTCTGAGACAGAGGAGACACTTGTAAAGTCATTAAACCTCTACATTACCTTCTGAGACAGAGGAGACACTTGTAGAGTCATTAAACCTCTCTACATTACCTTCTGAGACAGAGGAGACACTTGTAAAGTCATTAAACCTCTCTACATTACCTTCTGAGACAGAGGAGACACTTGTAAAGTCATTAAACCTCTCTACATTACCTTCTGAGATAGAGGAGACACTTGTAAAGTCATTAAACCTCTACATTACCTTCTGAGACAGAGGAGACACTTGTAAAGTCATTAAACCTCTACATTACCTTCTGAGACAGAGGAGACACTTGTAGAGTCATTAAACCTCTCTACATTACCTTCTGAGACAGAGGAGACACTTGTAAAGTCATTAAACCTCTCTACATTACCTACTGAGACAGAGGAGACACTTGTAAAGTCATTAAACCTCTCTACATTACCTTCTGAGATAGAGGAGACACTTGTAAAGTCATTAAACCTCTACATTACCTTCTGAGACAGAGGAGACACTTGTAAAGTCATTAAACCTCTACATTACCTTCTGAGACAGAGGAGACACTCGTAAAGTCATTAAACCTCTCTACATTACCTTCTGAGACAGAGGAGACACTTGTAAAGTCATTAAACCTCTCTACATTACCTTCTGAGACAGAGGAGACACTTGTAAAGTCATTAAACCTCTCTACATTACCTTCTGAGACAGAGGAGACACTTGTAAAGTCATTAAACCTCTCTACATTACCTTTTGAGACAGAGGAGACACTTGTAAAGTCATTAAACCTCTCTACATTACCTTCTGAGACAGAGGAGACACTTGTAAAGTCATTAAACCTCTCTACATTACCTTCTGAGACAGAGGAGACACTTGTAAAGTCATTACACCTCTCTACATTACCTTCTGAGACAGAGGAGACACTTGTAAAGTCATTAAACCTCTCTACATTACCTTCTGAGACAGAGGAGACACTTGTAAAGTCATTAAACCTCTCTACATTACCTTCTGAGACAGAGGAGACACTTGTAAAGTCATTAAACCTCTCTACATTACCTTCTGAGACAGAGGAGACACTTGTAAAGTCATTAAACCTCTCTACATTACCTTCTGAGACAGAGGAGACACTTGTAAAGTCATTAAACCTCTCTACATTACCTTCTGAGACAGAGGAGACACTTGTAAAGTCATTAAACCTCTCTACATTACCTTTTGAGACAGAGGAGACACTTGTAAAGTCATTAAACCTCTTTACATTACCTTCTGAGACAGAGGAGACACTTGTAAAGTCATTAAACCTCTCTACATTACCTTCTGAGACAGAGGAGACACTTGTAAAGTCATTAAATCTCTCTACATTACCTTCTGAGACAGTTGACATCGATCAGCAATATATTGTTTTTGAGTTCTTTGTTTTGCTAGAGGAAAATAATAGGCTCTCAGAGTCCTTAACAAAAGCACTCTCCATCACTGTGTTCATTCCAAATAAAATGTATTTGAGTATTTAGGCATTAATTAAGCACCATTATAGTATGTTAAATAATTATTAAAGTTATTAAAGAATTTGTTCAACTCTCCATATTCTCCAATGAAATAAATTCAAACAGGTGCAGGCCTATAACCACTGGAGTAGTTCTGTTGTCCTGCAAGCAACCACACATCTTGACCCACCGCGGGGAGAGAGCGGATCACTAAGAGCAGGGTGTGTATGACGACTTCTAAACATCAATGTGAATTCTGTCCTCTCTGGGCACCGGTAGAGCCAAAGCAAGTGCCGTGATTCATTCAGAGGTAATCAACTACATGTTCAGTTGGAGAGCCACTCTGGGTACTGGTAGGTCCACTATGGGTACTGGATCAACTACATGTTCAGTTGGCATAGCTACATTTCTTGTACATTCCACCTTGTGATTCAGTTAATTAATTAATGAATATATAATTGTCCAGCAAAGATATGTAAATAATGATTGACAGGTGCATAATTGTGGCTTTGTGCATATATCCTGCTAGTTTGTCCCTCTCTTTAATAAACTCTGCTCATGTTTCTTCAACATTCATTCACCAAATTCATTAAAAAGATAACTGACATGTGATGATATTATTATGATCACCCAAACAGGAAGGGGAGCCACCCAAACAGGAAGGGGAGCCACCCAAACAGGAAGGGGAGCCACCCAAACAGGAAGGGGAGCCACCCAAACAGGAAGGGGAGCCACCCAAACAGGAAGGGGAGCCACCCAAACAGGAAGGGGAGCCACCCAAACAGGAAGGGGAGTCACCCAAACAGGAAGGGGAGCCACCCAAACAGGAAGGGGAGCCACCCAAACAGGAAGGGGAGCCACCCAAACAGGAAGGGGAGCCACCCAAACAGGAAGGGGAGTCACCCAAACAGGAAGGGGAGCCACCCAAACAGGAAGGGGAGCCACCCAAACAGGAAGGGGAGCCACCCAAACAGGAAGGGGAGCCACCCAAACAGGAAGGGGAGCCACCCAAACAGGAAGGGGAGCCACCCAAACAGGAAGGGGAGCCACCCAAACAGGAAGGGGAGCCACCCAAACAGGAAGGGGAGCCACCCAAACAGGAAGGGGAGCCACCCAAACAGGAAGGGGAGCCACCCAAACAGGAAGGGGAGCCACCCAAACAGGAAGGGGAGCCACCCAAACAGGAAGGGGAGCCACCCAAACAGGAAGGGGAGCCACCCAAACAGGAAGGGGAGCCACCCAAACAGGAAGGGGAGCCACCCAAACAGGAAGGGGAGCCACCCAAACAGGAAGGGGAGCCACCCAAACAGGAAGGGGAGCCACCCAAACAGGAAGGGGCGCCACCCAAACAGGAAGGGGAGCCACCCAAACAGGAAGGGGAGCCACCTTCAGTGGCAGCTAGTAGGCCGGTGACGACGACCGCCGAGCGCCACCCAAACAGGAAGGGGAGCCACCTTCAGTGGCAGCTAGTAGGCCGGTGACGACGACCGCCGAGCGCCACCCAAACAGGAAGGGGAGCCACCTTCAGTGGCAGCTAGTAGGCCGGTGACGACGACCGCCGAGCGCCACCCAAACAGGAAGGGGAGCCACCTTCAGTGGCAGCTAGTAGGCCGGTGACGACGACCGCCGAGCGCCACCCAAACAGGAAGGGGAGCCACCTTCAGTGGCAGCTAGTAGGCCGGTGACGACGACCGCCGAGCGCCACCCGAACAGGAAGGGGAGCCACCTTCTAGTAGGCCGGTGACGATGACCGCCGAGCGCCACCCGAACAGGAAGGGGAGCCACCTTCTAGTAGGCCGGTGACGACGACCGCCGAGCGTCACCCGAACAGGAAGGGGAGCCACCTTCGGTAGGAGTCGTGACCAAGAGACCCTTGGTGACAGTAATCAAGATGGGATAAGATCAGAGCCTAAACAACTAATTCAACAGATTTTTTTTTGTGTGTCAAAACAAAATGCAGAACATGTTTTTTTATAGCAGATTATACCCCTCCCCATCTTCACAACAACTTGTTGTAATATGTTCAGGCCAGACAAACTGGAATATTACACAATTACATTTCTTATCGTCTTCGGTTATTTCCTCAAGGACAGAGTTCCTGTTTAGTGTCTTTCCTGTTCTCCTTTCTGATAAAGGTGTTGCAGCTGTTCCCCTCTGCCACATGGTGTTCTCTGACAGAGAGAGGATGAGAGGGAGGAGATAGGGAGAGAAGAGAGAGGAAGAAAGAGAGACAGAGGGAGGCGATAGGGAGAGAAGAGAGAGGAAGAAAGAGAGATAGATAGAGGGAGGAGATAGGGAGAGAAGAGAGAGGAAGAAAGAGAGACAGAGGGAGGAGATAGAGAGAGGAAGAAAGAGAGATAGAGGGAGGAGATAGGGAGAGAAGAGAGAGGAAGAAAGAGAGATAGAGGGAGGAGATAGGGAGAGAAGCGAGAGGAAGAAAGAGAGACAGAGGGAGGAGATAGGGAGAGAAGAGAGAGGAAGAAAGAGAGATAGAGGGAGGAGATAGGGAGAGAAGAGAGAGGAAGAAAGAGAGACAGAGGGAGGCGATAGGGAGAGAAGAGAGAGGAAGAAAGAGAGACAGAGGGAGGCGTAGTTTAGAAGAAAAATACTTCCCGTGGGAGAGAGTTTCTCAACACCTCTGCTCTGCGAGTCGGGACACGATTCTGATCGGAACACCGTGGCCGGGAGGGCAGAGAGAGACTGGATCCAGAAGAACGGGATTCCAGTCTGGTTCCGGGCCTCGTGGAGCAGCATACCATTCCGACATTTTCCCACGAGAAAACCTGCAGCGTTTTTTTGGTTTAGGAGAAAAGAAAGAGAAAGAGAAAGAGAGAGAGAGAAAGAGAAGTTAGGGGAAACCTTGGGCCGTGTTTTGGGGTCGAGGAGTCGGTTTTGGGGTGTGAAGGGTTCCGACAGGCTATTTTATATGACCCATGACCAACAAACCCCAAATCCAAAATATACCTTATGTCGCGTGGGATGTAACTTTCTCTCCCTCTCCCTTCCTTGTTCTCTCTCCCCATGTCCTCTTGGCACAGGGTCTGTCCTGTCAGCTCCTATCTGATGAGGGCATATCTGTCAAACCAGTTTAGTTTCATTGGAAGCAGAATCTGTCTCTCTACCACACACCAGAAACGATTCTCCTCTAACCCTAACCCCTAGACCAGGGGTTCTCTAACCTCTTCTAAGGGACTCCCAGTCATTCCATGTATTAAACAATTCCACACCTAGAACACGTTATTCAACTAAGTCAACTAATAATCAACGTGAGCTAACGCAGGGTTACAACAACATTCTGAAATGTCTGTGGGTCCCCGAGTAGAGAGTATCTCCTCTTGTCACAGTGGGAACCAATGGTGTCTCTATGGTCTCTTGTAATCCATGTTATAATCCGTGTTATAATCCGTGTTATAATATGTTATAATATGTTATAATCCGTGTTATAATCCGTGTTATAATATGTTATAATATGTTATAATCCGTGTTATAATCCGTGTTATAATATGTTATAATCCGTGTTATAATCCGTGTTATAATCCGTGTTATAATCCGTGTTATAATATGTTATAATCCGTGTTATTATTAATATATGTTATAATCTGTGTTATAATATGTTATAATCCGTGTTATAATATGTTATAATCCGTGTTATAATCCGTGTTATAATCCATGTTATAATCCGTGTTATAATCTGTGTTATAATATGTTATAATCCGTGTTATAATATGTTATAATCTGTGTTATAATATGTTATAATCCGTGTTATAATCCGTGTTATAATCCGTGTTATAATATGTTATAATCTGTGTTATAATATGTTATAATCCGTGTTATAATCTGTGTTATAATCCGTGTTATAATCCGTGTTATAATATGTTATAATCCGTGTTATAATATGTTATAATCCGTGTTATAATCCGTGTTATAATCCGTGTTATAATCCGTGTTATAATCTGTGTTATAATATGTTATAATCCGTGTTATAATATGTTATAATCTGTGTTATAATATGTTATAATCCGTGTTATTATCCGTGTTATAATCCGTGTTATAATATGTTATAATCTGTGTTATAATATGTTATAATCCGTGTTATAATCCGTGTTATAATCCGTGTTATAATCCGTGTTATAATATGTTATAATCTGTGTTATAACATGTTATAATCTGTGTTATAATATGTTATAATCCATGTTATAATATGTTATAATCCGTGTTATAATCCGTGTTATAATCCGTGTTATAATCCGTGTTATAATCCGTGTTATAATCCGTGTTATAATATGTTATAATCCGTGTTATAATATGTTATAATCCGTGTTATAATATGTTATAATCCGTGTTATAATATGTTATAATCCGTGTTATAATATATGTTAACCAACGTGGAGTGCCTGGATACAGCCCTTAGCAGTGATATATTGGCCACATACCACAAACCCCTGAGGTGCCTTATTGCTATTATAAACTGGTTACCAACATAATTAGAGCAGTGAAAATACATGTTTTGTCATACACGTGGTATATGGTGTCATCCACTTATATAAAGTCGCCCTATAAGTCAATACAGTCTCATCAGAAAAATACGTCTGATGCCTCTTATCTGAAACTGACCACGGACCTCAACAAGGTTTAAGGAAAGGGGGTACAAAGACAATTGGGTAAAACATGCCCAATGATCATTGTTTGAAGAACTAACACAGTTGGGAAGCCTGTGCAGAACGTGTCCCATCATGCATCACCCAATACTCACCACTGGGGAAAGGCACTCAAGGACATTAATCAGGAAGCACTGTTACATTATTGATACTGACCCACAATTGAAACCCATTTTTAAATATCCTCCACGTATGCTTTTTTAAAAGATCCCCCCCAAAAAAAATATGAGAGACACTTGTGGGTTACATCTGATTACCCACCAGAGAAAAGGGGAACATCCCGGAAGGTAATTACGAAACGCCAATGTCCTTTTTAATGCAGCTTCATGAAAACAAATGTGACTCATTTACCCACAACCCCCCGGACAGGAAAAAGATTTAAGATCAAAGGGCCTAATTACCTGCATGTCCAACTATGTTATTTACATGTTGAAATGTCCTAGTGGTCTGTCTTACAAAGGGGAAAACCCTGTAGGAGCCTTAAGACCCTGATCAGTGAGCACCGCGTCAACAGGTGAAACAATCCATCTTGCCTATGCCGCTCTGTACCATCACTCATTCATATATCTTTATGTACATATTCTTTATCCCTTTACACTTGTGTGTATAAGGTAGTAGTTTGGGAATTTTTAAGTTAAATTACTTGTTGGTTATTACTGCATTGTCGGAACTAGAAGCACAAGCATTTCGCTACACTCGCATTAACATCTGCTAACCATGTGTATGTGACAAATACATTTGATTTGATTTTGATTTGACAAAACATCTGGTCGCTGCTCATTTTGTACACACTGGACCTCCTATGAGTTCTCTGGAGACACATTGGAATAGAAATGGTCAAGACGTCACGCGGGGGGGGGGGGGGGGACATCGAGAGGAATGTCTTCTTCAAGGGAATCTTCTAGATCCACAGTACCGACCCACTGTCCATTTCAACATGTAAACGAGGAGTTTGACTTGAAACCGTTTTGATAGTTTAAAAATATCTAAAATGTTTTTAAAAAAAGAAAATCCTAATTGAAAATTGTATGTATATTACTGTAAAAAATCACATTCTCTGTGTATGATCATATATTTGGATACATTTAATGTCAATATTGTGAAACTATGTTATAAAAAAATTAAAAAATTTAAAAGTTACTTCCTGATTCAGGAAGTGATGTCACTGAGTTCCTGCCCCTATTTATAGGACCTTCATCCCCGATCTGGGATATGAACGCCTGATGAAGACCTAAGGGTCAAAACATTGTTTTGAATAAATATCACCTGGGAGCATGAGCAGCGGAGGTGCGGTGTTTTCCTTCCTGTTTTCGACTACAGCACCTGCCTGGATGTGCTGTGTTTCGACTACAGCACCTGCCTGGATGAGCGGTGTTTTCCTTCCTGTTTTCGACTACAGCACCTGCCTGGATGTGCGGTGTTTTCCTTCCTGTTTTCGACTACAGCACCTGCCTGGAGGTGCGATGTTCCTGTTTTCAACTACAGCACCTGCCTGGATGTGCGGTGTTCCTGTTTTCAACTACAGCACCTGCCTGGATGTGCGATGTTCCTGTTTTCAACTACAGCACCTGCCTGGATGTGCGATGTTCCTGTTTTCAACTACAGCACCTGCCTGGATGTGCGGTGTTCCTGTTTTCAACTACAGCAC
>NC_034194.2:44484723-44500115 GCF_002021735.2 Oncorhynchus kisutch
AGTGTTCTTCCCTGTGTTGCCAAGTCACGGCCTCACGAGTCCAGACTTGCCCCAGAGAGAGAGAAGTAGAGAAAGAGAGAGGGAGAGAGAGAGAGAGAGAGAGGAGGATGTGGAACAGGTGAATCTCTCCTCTTGTGACTCACCCGTTCTCCTGTTCTTCGTTTCTCTTTCTTTTGTGTTTTGCTGTTCACCCCACATCCATTCATCCATAATATTATCCCTCCATACCTGTTGAGCCAGATGGGTGACATCTGTCTTCATCCAAACACACCAAGACAAAACCTATTCCCCCTCAGGAGACTGAAAAGATGTGGCGTGGGTCCTCAGATCCTCAAAAGGTTCTACAGCTGCACCATCGAGAGCATCCTGACTGGTTGCATCACTGCCTGGTAAGGCAACTGCTCGGCCTCCGACCACAAGGCACCTCAGAGGGTAGTGCGTATTGGTCCAGTACATCACTGGGGCCAAGCTTCCTGCCATCCAGGACCTCTATACCGGGCGGTGTAAGAGGAAGGCCCTAAAAATTCTTCTTAACAGCTTCTACCCCCAAGCCATAAGACTCCTGAACAGCTAATCAAATGGCTACCCAGACTATTTGCATTGCCCCCCCCCCCCCCTCGTTTACGCTGCTGCTGCTACTCTCTGGTTATTATCTATGCATAGTCACATTAACTTTGTTGGGGTGGCAGGTGTTCAGAGCGTTTGGCCAGTAAGTGAAAGGTTGCTGGATCAAATCCCTGAGCTGGTACAAATCTGTCCTCGGCCCTGTTCCCTGATAGGCCGCCATTGTAAATAAGAATTTGTTCTTAACTGATTTTCCCAAATAAAGGTTTATTTTTTTTATTTTTAAATGACATCTACTATTAGTGGAGTGGGGGCGGGGCTTATTAGGGGCGTGGGGGAATCCCGGAGTGGGGGCGGGGCTTATTAGGGGTGTGGGGGAATCCCGGAGTGGGGGCGGGGCTTATTAGGGGCGTGGGGGAATCCCGGCGTGGGGGCGGGGCTTATTAGGGGTGTGGGGGAATCCCGGAGTGGGGGCGGGGCTTATTAGGGGTGTGGGGGAATCCCGGAGTGGGGGCGGGGCTTATTAGGGGTGTGGGGGGATCCCAGAATGGGGGCGGGGCTTATTAGGGGTGTGGGGGAATCCCGGAGTGGGGGCGGGGCTTATTAGGGGTGTGGGGGAATCCCGGAGTGGGGGCGGGGCTTATTAGGGGTGTGGGGGAATCCCGGAGTGGGGGCGGGGCTTATTAGGGGTGTGGGGGAATCCCGGAGTGGGGCGGGGCTTATTAGGGGTGTGGGGGAATCCCGGAGTGGGGGCGGGGCTTATTAGGGGTGTGGGGGAATCCCGGAGTGGGGGCGGGGCTTATTAGGGGTGTGGGGGAATCCCGGAGTGGGGGCGGGGCTTATTAGGGGCCTCTCTAGGTTTCTTCCTAGGTTCTGGCTTTTCTAGGGAGTTTTTCCTAGCCACCGTGCTTCTACACCTGCATTGTTTGGGGTTTTAGCACTTTGAGATATCAGCTGATGTAAGAAGGGCTATATAAATACATTTGATTGATTGATTGAATGATGTTAAGGTTGAACACTGACAGTTTTGTTGCTCAATGCGGCTAACAGAAGTGATTTCCTTCGAAAATCTTCATATTATTCCTATTATATTCGTATTATATTACAATATGTAATATTCAAGGACATTTTAATTTTCAGGGTTACAAACGTGATGAACAGGAAAAACATGGGTGACCAAAAATAACTATGTGAAAGCCACGCCTCCGATAACCCACACCTCCAATCTGATAGGCCGTCACCTCTACAATGTCTAATTAAAAAAGGTTCAACATTTCACCCCTCCATCACAAAAATGTTCCGGTTCGAAGTTTTACATAGCTTATTTAAAAAAAAAAAGTTGCCTACAGATGTCAGATCTTAATTTGACCCATTTCATCGCAAGATGAAAATAATCCTGCAGCAGGAGGATTTGAATCAATATTTAAGCAGTATAATTTCCCGCCTTGGGGCAGCTAGGAACAGTGTTTTGTAGGCTACACAGTACAGTACCTAGGGGCTATTGTTTGGGGAAGGCTCTGCAAACCAACCGTCCTCATACCATCAGGAATCATCAAGTATTCTCAGGGCCTACCAGAGCGCTGTGAACTAGCCTTGGGGCAGCTAGAAACAGTGTTTTGTAGGCTATACAGTACAGTACCTAGGGGCTATTGTTTGGGGAAGGCTCTGCAAACCAACCGTCCTCATACCATCAGGAATCATCAAGTATTCTCAGGGCCTACCAGAGCGCTGTGAACTAGCCTTGGGGCAGCTGGAAACAGTGTTTTGTAGGCTATACAGTACAGTACCTAGGGGCTATTGTTTGGGGAAGGCTCTGCAAACCAACCGTCCTCATACCATCAGGAATCATCAAGTATTCTCAGGGCCTACCAGAGCGCTGTGAACTAGCCTTGGGGCAGCTAGGAACAGTGTTTTGTAGGCTACACAGTACAGTACCTAGGGGCTATTGTTTGGGGAAGGCTCTGCAAACCAACCGTCCTCATACCATCAGGAATCATCAAGTATTCTCAGGGCCTACCAGAGCGCTGTGAACTAGCCTTGGGGCAGCTAGGAACAGTGTTTTGTAGGCTACACAGTACAGTACCTAGGGGCTATTGTTTGGGGAAGGCTCTGCAAACCAACCGTCCTCATACCATCAGGAATCATCAAGTATTCTCAGGGCCTACCAGAGCGCTGTGAACTAGCCTTGGGGCAGCTGGAAACAGTGTTTTGTAGGCTATACAGTACAGTACCTAGGGGCTATTGTTTGGGGAAGGCTCTGCAAACCAACCGTCCTCATACCATCAGGAATCATCAAGTATTCTCAGGGCCTACCAGAGCGCTGTGAACTAGCCTTGGGGCAGCTAGGAACAGTGTTTTGTAGGCTACACAGTACAGTACCTAGGGGCTATTGTTTGGGGAAGGCTCTGCAAACCAACCGTCCTCATACCATCAGGAATCATCAAGTATTCTCAGGGCCTACCAGAGCGCTGTGAACTAGCCTTGGTGCAGTGGTCTGAGCCCCCGGTCATCACACTCTGCATGAATGGAAACTAATGTTGGTGCAGCCTACTGTTATTATTTAACCGATTCGAAGCCTGCTGCCTACCTGTCTCTAAAGGCACCTTTAACTTAATGGGTGGTACTTTTAGGTTACTGCTGTTTAGGTTACATGTTGTTTAGGTTACTGTTGTTTAGGTTACTGTTGTTTAGGTTACTGTTGTTTAGGTTACTGTTATTTAGGTTACTGTTGTTTAGGTTACTGTTGTTTAGGTTACTGTTGTTTAGGTTACTGTTGTTTAGGTTACTGTTGTTTAGGTTACTGTTGTTTAGGTTACTGTTGTTTAGGTTACTGTTGTTTAGGTTACTGTTGTTTAGGTTACTGTTGTTTAGGTTACATGTTGTTTAGGTTACTGTTGTTTAGGTTACTGTTATTTAGGTTACTGTTGTTTAGGTTACTGTTGTTTAGGTTACTGTTGTTTAGGTTACTGTTGTTTAGGTTACTGTTGTTTAGGTTACATGTTGTTTAGGTTACTGTTATTTAGGTTACTGTTGTTTAGGTTACTGTTGTTTAGGTTACTGTTGTTTAGGTTACTGTTGTTTAGGTTACTGTTGTTTAGGTTACTGTTGTTTGGGACGGGATTCGAAGGCAGCATCATCACATTCCACCGAGACGTTTGTAGTCACTCTGGCTGCTCCATCGTTGTGGACATGACAGGTAAGCTATTTTACTGAATGTTTAACAGGGGTGTTTTACTGTGAACCTGATACCTGAACCTGGCCTTTCTAGGGAGTTTTTCCTAGCCACTGTGTTTCTACACCTGCATCGCTTGCTGTTTGGGGGTTTAAGGCTTGGTTTCTGTACAGCACTTTGAGATATCAGCTGATGTACGAAGGGCTATATAAATACATTTGATTAGATTTGATTGATACTCCAGCAGAGCTGTTGTTTTTCCCTCATGAGTCATTCATAACTACGACCACAACTGTGCATATTAATGACACAAATGTTCAAGATAACGTGGTTTTATATGAATGAATCCAGCAATGTGATGCCTTTCTCTTTCTCCTTGCAGATTAATGACAGGAACCAGATGCCCAAGTCTCAAAACCAGAAACATGTAAAGACACCCTGTCATTTTGAATCAATTTAAACATTTTTTCCTGTATCTATCTGTGCGTGAGTCCTTTAAAACACAGTCCATTGTACAAAATAAGTCATTCCCAAGTGACGGAGATAAGTCACAAGGAGATGAACCTCTAACATTCATGAACTAGTTCAGTACATGAGGGCAAATTTTAGTCATAACAGCCACAGGTTGTTTTATACACAGGACAGGAGTTTACAGGGCTGATGTCAAGGTTTTACTGCTAACCTACAAAGCATTACATGGGCTCCTACCTATCTCTCTGATTTGGTCCTGCCGTACATACCTACACGTACGCTACGGTCACAAGACGCAGGCCTCCTAATTGTCCCTAGAATTTCTAAGCAAACAGCTGGAGGCAGGGCTTTCTCCTACAGAGCTCCATTTTTATGGAATGGTCTGCCTACCCATGTGAGAGACGCAAACTCGGTCTTTAAGTCTTTACTGAAGACTCATCTCTTCAGTGGGTCATATGATTGAGTGTAGTCTGGCCCAGGAGTGGGAAGGTGAACGGAAAGGCTCTGGAGCAACGAACCGCCCTTGCTGTCTCTGCCTGGCCGGTTCCCCTCTTTCCACTGGGATTCTCTGCCTCTAACCCTATTACAGAGGCTGAGTCACTGGCTTACTGGGGTTCTTTCATACCGTCCCTAGAAGGGGTGCGTCACTTGAGTGGGTTGAGTCATTGATGTGATCTTCCTGTCTGGGTTGGCGCCCCCCCCTTGGGTTGTGCCGTGGCGGAGATCTTTGTGGGCTATACTCGGCCTTGTCTCAGGATGGTAAGTTGGTGGTTGAAGATATCTCTCTAGTGGTGTGGGGGCTGTGCTTTGGCAAAGTGGGTAGGGTTATATTCTGGAACCCTGACCTGTTCACCGGACGTGCTACCTGTCCGAGACATGCTGTTTTCAACTCTCTAGAGACAGCAGGAGTGGTAGAGATACTCTTAATGATCGGCTATGAAAAGCCAACTGACATTTAATCCTGAGGTGCTGACCTGTTGCACCCTCGACAACCACTGTGATGATTATTATTTGACCCTGCTGGTCATCTATGAACATTTGAACATCTTGGCCATGTTCTGTTATAATCTCCACCCGGCACAGCCAGAAGAGGACTGGCCACCCCTCAGAGCCTGGTTCCTCTCTAGGTTTCTTCCTAGGTTTTTGCCTTTCTAGGGAGTTTTTCCTAGCCACCGTGCTTCTACACCTGCATTGCTTGCTGTTTGGGGTTTTAGGCTGGGTTTCTGTACAGCACTTTGAGATATCAGCTGATGTAAGAAGGGCTATATAAATACATTTGATTTGATTTGATATATCAGCTGATGTAAGAAGGGCTATATAAATACATTTGATTTGATTTGAGATATCAGCTGATGTAAGAAGGGCTTTATAAATACATTTGATTTGATTTGAGATATCAGCGATGTAAGAAGGGCTATATAAATACATTTGATTTGATTTGATATATCAGCTGATGTAAGAAGGGCTATATAAATACATTTGATTTGATTTGATATATTTTGTGATTCTTTCTTACCACTAAACCCTTATCATGTCTTATAACCACCAATACCTTTTGAACATCAGATCAGCAGTCACTCACAGCAGTCACTCACAGCAGTCACTCACAAGTTCGGCTTCAATTTCAACTTCCACTCATCTTCCCTTGGCTCTTCCTGTAATTCCGATCCAAGAGGAAACCCCAGAGTTACAAAGGCAGGAGAGGCGGCTGCGGGTAAGACGAAGGGAACACCGACCAGCTCTTCCCTCCATTCTACTGGTTCAGTCACCTGATGATGAGATGGATGACCTCTGATAGTGGATGAGCTACCAACAGGACTCTCAATACTGCAATCATCTCTGCCTTTCTGAAGCTTTCAGGCTTTCCAACTCTATGGATTCTCCATTCGCTGGGCAAACAGCACAGTAGAGTCAGGGAAATCAAGGGGGGGGGGGGGTTGCCTCTTCATCAACAACAAATGGTGATTCCGTAGTATTAAAAAAGATTCCGTAGTATTTCAAAAAGATTCCGTAGTATTAAAAAAGATTCCGTAGTATTAAAAAAGATTCCGTAGTATTAAAAAAGATTCCGTAGTATTTCAAAAAGATTCCGCAGTATTTCAAAAAGATTCCGTAGTATTTCAAAAAGATTCCGCAGTATTTCAAAAAGATTCCGTAGTATTTCAAAAAGATTCCGTAGTATTAAAAAAGATTCCGTAGTGTTAAAAAAGATTCCGTAGTATTAATAGAACACCATTTGTTGTTGATGAAGAGGCAACCCCCCCCCCCCCCTTGATTTCCCTGACTCTACTGTGCTGTTTGCCCAGCGAATGGAGAATCCATAGAGTTGGAAAGATTCCGCAGTATTAAAAAAGATTCCGTAGTATTTCAAAAAGATTCCGTAGTATTAAAAAAGATTCCGTAGTATTTCAAAAAGATTCCGTAGTATTTCAAAAGATTCCGTAGTATTTCAAAAAGATTCCGCAGTATTTCAAAAGATTCCGCAGTATTAAAAAAGATTCCGTAGTATTTCAAAAAGATTCCGTAGTATTAAAAAAGATTCCGTAGTATTTCAAAAAGATTCCGTAGTATTAAAAAAGATTCCGTAGTATTTCAAAAAGATTCCGCAGTATTTCAAAAAGATTCCGTAGTATTTCAAAAAGATTCCGTAGTATTTCAAAAAGATTCCGTAGTATTAAAAAATATTCCGTAGTGTTAAAAAAGATTCTGCAGTATTAAAAAATATTCCGCAGAATTAAAAAAGATTCTGCAGTAATTTATAAAAGATTCTGCAATACTGAGATTCTGAGTGTCATCTGAGTGTCATTCTGTAACGTCTGGACCCCACAGGCCATCTGAGTGTCATTCTGTAACCTCTGACCCCACAGGCCATCTGAGTGTCATTCTGTAACCTCTGACCCCACAGGTCATCTGAGTGTCATTCTGTAACCTCTGACCCCACAGGCCATCTGAGTGTCATTCTGTAACCTCTGACCCCACAGGTCATCTGAGTGTCATTCTGTAACCTCTGACCCCACAGGCCATCTGAGTGTCATTCTGTAACCTCTGACCCCACAGGTCATCTGAGTGTCATTCTGTAACCTCTGACCCCACAGGCCATCTGACTTATACCTTCACATTCAGTCTACAATCCATAGAATTAGAATTATTACAACAAATATGTTCACCCCTTGTCTCTATGCCCACGCTGGCCCCCCCACCCACACCCCATTTGCCCATGCCATGTGTGTGTGTGTGTGTGTGTGTGAGTGTGAGTGTGAGTGTGTGTGTGTGTTCATAGCCCATGGTTTCCTGTTGTGCAATTACCAGCACCCTTCCAGACTTCGCCCTTCTCAGAACACTGTGTCCCCCAGCCTTTCATGTGGTTTCTGCGTGTCTGCGTGTGCGTATCTGTGTGTGTGTTCCCACACCTGTCCCCCTGCGTGTGTAATCTGTACACCTGTCCTTTACAACTCACCTGGACGTCCCATAATACGACCCAGAGCCACGACGAATACCTTCACGCCTCGTTACCACGGCAACGCCATATCACCAGGAGTAACGGCTGTCTGTAGCTCTGGGGGGGGTTTCCTCAAACTTTTACTGTTATAGAAATGGGGTGTCGTTTGGGATCTACTGATTCATGTTGTTCACCAATTCACCTTTGACTGCCTGCCAATCATTCCGGTGCTTTCCAGAGATGGCAGGTGTGTTGTGTGTGTGTGTGTTTGTGTGCGTGTGTGTGTGTGTGTGTGCGTGCGTGCGTGCGTGCGTGCGTGTGTGTGTGTGTGCGTGCGCGTGCGCGTGTGTGTGTGTGTGTGTGTGTGTGTGTGTGATATCAAACGGAGTCTGAAGTCTGCAACATGCTCTTGCACAGTTAGCTCCAAGATGGTCGCCAGGTCTGGGTGTGGTCTGAGGGGTGAGTGCAGCCGAGGACGATTGTGGTCAAGAGGGTGTGTATGGTTTTCTAGTCAGGATGGGGAGGGGCAAGGCTGTGTTGAGATATGTTCGTTCACTTGATTTAATTTGACTTGAATCATGGTGACATTTGGCCATTTTGGGGGAAAATGAACCTTTATGTTTGTAGATATTTTTTGCTATTTGAATGTGTTTGGGTTTGGGAGAGACCCCCCTCTGTCTTCATACCTGGTAGCATCACACCCAGGTCTGGAGGGAGGGGGAGATCTTCCCAGTCCTGATCAAATAATATGGTAGCTTAGTGGCGGTGAATTGTTACCATTATGTTAACGTTGTAGTAACACCAAGGAGACATTTTAGGTCAATTTTTCTGTAATGGAGGCCACCAATCAATCCTTTAAAACATTATTTACTAAAGTGATATGATTTATTTATTTATTTAATAATTTTGCTCACAATGTTATTTCCCCTCTTTTAAACAGACTAACACCAACTGACACTTAGACACCAAACTATCAATGGAATCCTCTGAGTGTCATTCTGTAACCTCTGACCCCACAGGCCATCTGAGTGTCATCTGAGTGTCATTCTGTAACCTCTGAACCCCACAGGCCATCTGAGTGTCATTCTGTAACCTCTGAACCCCACAGGCCATCTGAGTGTCATCTGAGTGTCATTCTGTAACCTCTGAACCCCACAGGCCATCTGAGTGTCATTCTGTAACCTCTGACCCCACAGATGTATGACGTACGAAGAGGAAAGGTTAAGAAGTTGTTGTTTTCTAAAATACTGATCCCCGATAACGGTGTGGAGAGAATGCTGAATGATTTCTTCTGAGCCTTCTTTGTTTTTATTGATCTATACTCAAGTGTCTTCAGAAAATAGTCATAACCTTTGACCTTTCCCATGTGTTGTTGTGTTACAGCCTGAACTTAAAATTGATTAAAATGGAGATTTTGAGATCTTTAAAATTGAAAATTAAAATTGAAAATTGAGATCCCACAACAACATGTGGGAAAGTAAAGGGGTGTGAATATGGTTTTAGACCAAATGTTTTTTTTACAAATGAATTACAAATTAAAAGCTGATATGTCTGGAGTCAATATGTATTCAATAGGTTTAATGGCTGTGAAAGGAGAAACTGAGGATGGATCAACAACATTGTAGTTTTACTCCACAATACTAACCTCAATGACAGAGGGAAAAGAAGGAAGCCTGTACAGAATAAATATATTACAAAACATGCCTCCTGTTTGCAACAAGTTAAAACTGCAAAAAAATATTCAAGTCAAGAATACAAAGAGTTGTGTTTGGGGCAAATCCAACACAACACATCACTGAGTATTTTCATATTTTCAAGGTTGTGGCTGCATCATGTTGTGCTTGTCAAAATCTATGATAAGACTTCAAAATGGTTGTCTAGCTATGATCAACAACCAACTTGACAGAGCTTGAATATATTTTTTAAAGAATAATGTGCAAATATATATATAATGTAATCGCGTTGTGCAAATGGAAATGTACCAGAAAGACTCATAGCTGTAATCGCTGCCAAAGGTGATTCTAACATGTATTGACTCAGGAGTGTGAATATTTATGTAAATGACTGGTGTTTTGCGTGTACTATTTAATGAAGCTGCCAGTTGAGGACTTGTGAGGCGTCTGTTTCTCAAACTAGACACTCCAATGTACTTGTCCTCTTGCTCAGTTGTGCACCGGGGCCTCCCACTCCTCTTTCTATTCTGGTTAGGGCCAGTTTGCACTGTTCTGTGAAGGGAGTAGTACACAGCGTTGTACGAGATCTTCAGTTTGTTGGCAATTTCTGGCATGGAATAGCCTTCATTTCTCAGAACAAGAATAGACTGATGAGTTTCAGAAGAAAGTTATTTGTTTCTGGCCATTTTGAGCCTGTAATCGAACCCACAAATGATGATACTCCAGATACTCAACTAGTCTAAAGAAGGCCAGTTTTATTGCTTCTTTAATCAGAACGACAGTTTTCAGCTGTGTTAACATAATTGCAAAAGGGTTTTCTAATGATGAATTAGCCTTTTAAAACTATAAACTTGGATTAGTTAACTCAACGTGCCATTGGAACACAGGAGTGATGGTTGCTGGTAATGGGCCTCTGTACACCTATGTAGATATTCCATAAAAAATCAGCCGTTTCCAGCTACAATAGTCATTTACAACATTAACAATGTCTACACTGTATTTCTGATAAATGTTATGTTATTTTAATGGACAAAAAAAGTGCTTTTCTTTCAAAAACAGGGACATTTCTCTTAGTGACCCCAAACTTTTGAACGGAAGTGTACATATACATTGCCAAGGCAAGTGAAATAGATAATAAACAAAGTGAAATAAACAATAAAAATTAACAGTAAATATTAGACTCACAGAAGTTGTTCCACAAAACTGTTTCACTTGCAGATTCTGTACTAGATCGTGTTCTATAACACACACTATCCTTCTGCTCTGTCTCGGTTCTACAATCCCACAGACCCTTATCTCACTGAGCTGCTGTTCTTCCACTACACACCACGACCCCCCTCACACACACACACACACACACACACACCATGAACCCCTCACACACACACAACTCCCCCATTGAAAAACAGACACAGTGAAAACCACAGGCTGCCTGTGTAGTTATCAGACCCTTATCTCACTGAGCTGCTGTTCTTCCACTGCCACACCACGACCCCCCCTCACACACACACACACACACACACCATGAACCCCTCACACACACACACACACACACCACGACCCCCCCCCCCTCACACACACACACACCACGACCCCCCCCTCACACACACACACCACGTCCCCCCTCACACACACACCACGACTCCCCTCACACACACACACACACCACGACACCCCTCACACACACACACACACACACACACACACCACGACCCCCCCCCTCACACACACACACACCATGACCCCCCCCTCACACACACCACATCCCCCCTCACACACACAAACACCACGACCCCCCTCATACACACACACACCACGACCCCCCTCACACACACACACACACATACACACACACACACACACAATATTCAACCAATATTCACTGGTTGACCTTTTCTTGTGGCAACAGGTCACACATCCTGCTGCTGTGATGTCACACTGTGGAATTTCACCCAGTAGGAGTTTATCAAGATTGGGTTTGTTTTCAAATTCTTTATGTATCTATGTAATCTGAGGGTGTGTCTCTAATATGTTGTATTCAGTATTTCACTGTGAGGTCTACTACACCTGTTGTATTCAGTATTTCACTGTGAGGTCTACTACACCTGTTGTATTCAGCATTTCACTGTAAGGCATACTACACCTGTTGTATTCAGCATTTCACTGTGAGGTCTACTACACCTGTTGTATTCAGCATTTCACTGTGAGGTCTACTACACCTGTTGTATTCAGCATTTCACTGTGAGGTCTACTACACCTGTTGTATTCAGCATTTCACTGTGAGGTCTACTACACCTGTTGTATTCAGCATTTCACTGTAAGGTCTACTACACCTGTTGTATTCAGCATTTCACTGTGAGGTCTACTACACCTGTTGTATTCAGCATTTCACTGTGAGGTCTACTACACCTGTTGTATTCAGCATTTCACTGTGAGGTCTACCTACACCTGTTGTATTCAGCATTTCACTGTCAGGTCTACTACACCTGTTGTATTCAGCATTTCACTGTGAGGTCTACTACACCTGTTGTATTCAGCATTTCACTGTAAGGTCTACTACACCTGTTGTATTCAGCATTTCACTGTAAGGTCTACCTACACCTGTTGTATTCAGCATTTCACTGTGAGGTCTACTACACCTGTTGTATTCAGCATTTCACTGTGAGGTCTACTACACCTGTTGTATTCAGCATTTCACTGTGAGGTCTACTACACCTGTTGTATTCAGCATTTCACTGTAAGGTCTACTACACCTGTTGTATTCAGCATTTCACTGTAAGGTCTACTACACCTGTTGTATTCAGCATTTCACTGTGAGGTCTACTACACCTGTTGTATTCAGCATTTCACTGTGAGGTCTACTACACCTGTTGTATTCAGCATTTCACTGTGAGGTCTACTACACCTGTTGTATTCATCATTTCACTGTGAGGTCTACTACACCTGTTGTATTCAGCATTTCACTGTGAGGTCTACTACACCTGTTGTATTCAGCATTTCACTGTGAGGTCTACTACACCTGTTGTATTCAGCATTTCACTGTAAGGTCTACTACACCTGTTGTATTCAGCATTTCACTGTAAGGTCTACTACACCTGTTGTATTCAGCATTTCACTGTAAGGTCTATTACACCTGTTGTATTCAGCATTTCACTGTAAGGGCTACTACACCTGTTGTATTCAGCATTTCACTGTAAGGTCTACTACACCTGTTGTATTCAGCATTTCACTGTGAGGTCTACTACACCTGTTGTATTCAGCATTTCACTGTAAGGCATACTACACCTGTTGTATTCAGCATTTCACTGTGAGGTCTACTACACCTGTTGTATTCAGCATTTCACTGTGAGGTCTCCTACACCTGTTGTATTCAGCATTTCACTGTAAGGTCTACTACACCTGTTGTATTCAGCATTTCACTGTGAGGTCTACTACACCTGTTGTATTCAGCATTTCACTGTGAGGTCTACTACACCTGTTGTATTCATCATTTCACTGTGAGGTCTACTACACCTGTTGTATTCAGCATTTCACTGTGAGGTCTCCTACACCTGTTGTATTCAGCATTTCACTGTGAGGTCTACTACACCTGTTGTATTCAGCATTTCACTGTGAGGTCTACTACACCTGTTGTATTCAGCATTTCACTGTAAGGTCTACTACACCTGTTGTATTCGGCATTTCACTGTAAGGTCTACTACACCTGTTGTATTCAGCATTTCACTGTGAGGTCTACTACACCTGTTGTATTCAGCATTTCACTGTGAGGTCTACTACACCTGTTGTATTCAGCATTTCACTGTGAGGTCTACTACACCTGTTGTATTCATCATTTCACTGTGAGGTCTACTACACCTGTTGTATTCAGCATTTCACTGTGAGGTCTACTACACCTGTTGTATTCAGCATTTCACTGTGAGGTCTACTACACCTGTTGTATCAGCATTTCACTGTAAGGTCTACTACACCTGTTGTATTCAGCATTTCACTGTGAGGTCTACTACACCTGTTGTATTCAGCATTTCACTGTGAGGTCTACTACACCTGTTGTAGTCAGCATTTCACTGTGAGGTCTACTACACCTGTTGTATTCATCATTTCACTGTGAGGTCTACTACACCTGTTGTATTCAGCATTTCATTGTGAGGTCTACTACACCTGTTGTATTCAGCATTTCACTGTAAGGTCTACTACACTTGTTGTATTCATCATTTCACTGTGAGGTCTACTACACCTGTTGTATTCATCATTTCACTGTAAGGTCTACTACACCTGTTGTATTCAGCATTTCACTGTGAGGTCTACTACACCTGTTGTATTCAGCATTTCACTGTGAGGTCTACTACACCTGTTGTATTCAGCATTTCACTGTGAGGTCTACTACACCTGTTGTATTCAGCATTTCACTGTGAGGCTACTACACCTGTTGTATTCAGCATTTCACTGTGAGGTCTACTACACCTGTTGTATTCAGCATTTCACTGTGAGGTCTACTACACCTGTTGTATTCAGCATTTCACTGTGAGGTCTACTACACCTGTTGTATTCATCATTTCACTGTGAGGTCTACTACACCTGTTGTATTCAGCATTCGGCGCATGTGACAAATAAACTCTGATTAGATTTAGAAATATTTATTTATTTATTTATAATTATTTATTTATTATTTATTTATAATTTAGCACTAAGTTACATCGTTTATGTTCTTTACCTGCTTTCTAGTGAGTTTAATAGAAACTGTTATGTTTCCATTCAGATGGATTGGAGACTGTCAGATAATGTGGTTTTAACTCCCTCTAATGTAGACTGATTGGAGGAAGCATGCTGGCTGTGTTGAGATGTATGGGTTTGCATTCTACACAATACCATTTTATATAAATGCCAAAAGTGCTTCAACAAAGTACTGAGTAAAGGGTCTGGATACAATGTAAAATGTGATATTTCAGATTCAGTTTATTCGTTTTTTAAATGCGCAAACATTTCTACAAACCTGTTTTTGCTTTTTATTGAATCATTTTAGAATGAGGCTGTAATGTAACAACATGTGGGGAGAAAATCTACAGGTCTGAATCCCTGAACCTTTATTTCTACCTTTCACACAGACCTGGAGAGAACAGAGGCTCAGCCACAGAGAATCCACCTGACCAGCCCCTGAATCAGTCCTAAAACGGTTCCAATCCACCTGACCAGCCCCTGAGTCTGTTTAAAAGGGTACCACTCCACCTGACCAGCCCTGAGTCTGTTTAAAGGGGTACCACTCCACCTGACCAGCCCCTGAGTCTGTTTAAACACGGTACCACTCCACCTGACCAGCCCTGAGCTGTTAGGGTACCCCGCCAGCCCTGAGTCTGTTTAAAGGGGTACCACTCCACCTGACCAGCCCCTGAGTCTGTTTAAAGGGGTACCACTCCACCTGACCAGCCCCTGAGTCTGTTTAAAGGGGTACCACTCCACCTGACCAGCCCCTGAGTCTGTTTAAAAGGGTACCACTCCACCTGACCAGCCCCTGAGTCTGTTTAAAGGGTACCACTCCACCTGACCAGCCCCTGAGTCTGTTTAAAAAAAACGGTACACTACTCCACCTGACCAGCCCCTGAGTCTGTTTAAAAGGGTACCACTCCACCTGACCAGCCCCTGAGTCTGTTTAAAAGGGTACCACTCCACCTGACCAGCCCCTGAGTCTGTTTAAAGGGGTACCACTCCACCTGACCAGCCCCTGAGTCTGTTTAAAGGGGTACCACTCCACCTGACCAGCCCCTGAGTCTGTTTAAAGGGGTACCACTCCCACCTGACCAGCCCCTGAGTCTGTTTAAGGGGTACCACTCCACCTGACCAGCCCCTGAGTCTGTTTAAAAGGGTACCACTCCACCTGACCAGCCCCTAAGTCTGTTTAAAAGGGTACCACTCCACCTGACCAGCCCCTGAGTCTGTTTAAAGGGTACCACTACTCCACCTGACCAGCCCCTGAGTCTGTTTAAAAAGGTACCACTCCACCTGACCAGCCCCTGAGTCTGTTTAAAGGGTACCACTCCCACCTGACCAGCCCCTGAGTCTGTTTAAAGGGTACCACTCC
>NC_034194.2:44505215-44510215 GCF_002021735.2 Oncorhynchus kisutch
CATATTCACCCAGTTCAATGTAACAGTGACATGTTTAGGTGACTGTCATTCATATTCACCCAGTTCAATGTAACAGTGACATGTTTAGGTTACTGTCATTCACCCAGTTCAATGTAACAGTGACAGGTTTAGGTTACTGTCATTCATATTCACCCAGTTCAATGTAACAGTGACATGTTTAGGTTACTGTCATTCACCCAGTTCAATGTAACAGTGACAGGTTTAGGTTACTGTCATTCATATTCACCCAGTTCAATGTAACAGTGACAGGTTTAGGTTACTGTCATTCATATTCACCCAGTTCAATGTAACAGTGACAGGTTTAGGTTACTGTCATTCACCCAGTTCAATGTAACAGTGAAGAGGCGACTCCAGGATGCTGGCCTTCTAGGCAGAGCTCCTCTGTCCAGTGTCTGTGTTCTTTTGCCCATCTTAATCTTTTATTTTTATTGGCCAGTCTGAGAGATGGCTTTTTCTTTGCAACTCTGCCTAGAAGGCCATCGTCCCTGAGTCGCCTCTTCACTGTTGATGTTGAGACTGGTGTTTTGTGGGTACTATTCAATGAAGCTGCCAGTTGAGGACTTGTGAGGCGTCTGTTTCTCAAACTTGACACTCTAATGTACTTGTCCTCTGGCTCAGTTGTGCACCGGGGCCTCCCACTCTTTCTATTCTGGCCAGTTTGCGCTGTTCTGTGAAGGGAGTAGTACACAGCGTTGTACAAGAATAGACTGATGAGTTTCAGAAGAAAGTTCTTTGTTTCTGGCCATTTTGAGCCTGTAATCAAACCCACAAATGCTGATGCTCCAGATACTCAACTAGTCTAAAGGCCAGTTTTATTGCTTCTTTAACCAGAACAGTTTTCAGCTGTGCTAACATAATTGCAAAAGGGTTTTCTAATGATCAGTTAGCCTTTTAAAATGATAAACTTGGATTAGCCAACACAACGGTGTAACAGCGTTCTTCGTTTGTTGAAAGAGAGTCGGACCAAAATGCAGCGTGGTGGTTACTCATGATCTTTAATGAAGGAAAAGTGACGATACATGAAATAACTAAATAAATACAAAAAAACAACAAACGGAACGTGAAACCTAATACAGCCTATCTGGTGAACACTACACAGAGACAGGAACAATCACCCACCAACCTAATACAGCCTATCTGGTGAACACTACACAGAGACAGGAACAATCACCCACCAACCTAATACAGCCTATCTGGTGACACTACACAGAGACAGGAACAATCACCCACCAACCTAATACAGCCTATCTGGTGAACACTACACAGAGACAGGAACAATCACCCACCAACCTAATACAGCCTATCTGGTGAAACTACACAGAGACAGGAACAATCACCCACCAACCTAATACAGCCTATCTGGTGAAACTACACAGAGACAGGAACAATCACCCACCAACCTAATACAGCCTATCTGGTGAACACTACACAGAGACAGGAACAATCACCCACCAACCTAATACAGCCTATCTGGTGAACACTACACAGAGACAGGAACAATCACCCACCAACCTAATACAGCCTATCTGGTGAAACTACACAGAGACAGGAACAATCACCCACCAACCTAATACAGCCTATCTGGTGAACACTACACAGAGACAGGAACAATCACCCACCAACCTAATACAGCCTATCTGGTGAAACTACACAGAGACAGGAACAATCACCCACCAACCTAATACAGCCTATCTGGTGACACAACACAGAGACAGGAACAATCACCCACCAACCTAATACAGCCTATCTGGTGAAACACTACACAGAGACAGGAACAATCACCCACCAACCTAATACAGCCTATCTGGTGAAACTACACAGAGACAGGAACAATCACCCACCAACCTAATACAGCCTATCTGGTGACACAACACAGAGACAGGAACAATCACCCACCAACCTAATACAGCCTATCTGGTGACACAACACAGAGACAGGAACAATCACCCACCAACCTAATACAGCCTATCTGGTGAACACTACACACAGACAGGAACAATCACCCACCAACCTAATACAGCCTATCTGGTGAAACTACACAGAGACAGGAACAATCACCCACCAACCTAATACAGCCTATCTGGTGAAACTACACAGAGACAGGAACAATCACCCACCAACCTAATACAGCCTATCTGGTGAAACTACACAGAGACAGGAACAATCACCCACCAACCTAATACAGCCTATCTGGTGAACACTACACAGAGACAGGAACAATCACCCACCAACCTAATACAGCCTATCTGGTGAAACTACACAGAGACAGGAACAATCACCCACCAACCTAATACAGCCTCTGGTGAACACTACACAGAGACAGGAACAATCACCCACCAACCTAATACAGCCTATCTGGTGAAACTACACAGAGACAGGAACAATCACCCACCAACCTAATACAGCCTATCTGGTGAAACTACACAGAGACAGGAACAATCACCCACGAAATACAAAGTGAAACTCAGGCTACCTAAATACGGTTCCCAATCCGAGACAACGAGAATCACCCGACTCTGGATTGAGAACCGCCTCAGGCAGCCAAGCCTATCTAGACACACCCCTAATCATAGCAATCCCAAATCCTATAAAACCCCAATAATGTAGATATTCCATTAAAAATTAGCTGTTTCCAGCTACAATAGTGATTGTAACGGTTGTCGTATGAAGGTGTGGACCAAAGCGTGGTACATGTTCATGATCTCTATTAACTGAACACTTAACTAAATGAACAAAGAGATTGAACGAAAACCGAAACAGTCCTGTCAGGTGCAGAAAGACACAAAACAGAAAACAACTACCCACAAAACCCCTGTGGGGAAAAGCTGTAGGTTCTCAATCAGAGAGAACGATAGACAGCTGTCCCTGATGGAGAACCCACACCCGGCCAAAACAAAGAAATACAAAAAAACATAGAATGAACATAGAATGCCCACCCTAGTCACACCCTGACCAACCCAGAAGAGAGACATAGAATGCCCACCCTAGTCACACCCTGACCAACCCAGAAGAGAGACATAGAATGCCCACCCTAGTCACACCCTGACCAACCCAGAAGAGAGACATAGAAAGCCCCTCTGCGGTCAGGGCGTGACAGTCATTTACAACATTAAGTCTACACTGTAGTTGATCAATGTGATGTTATTTTAATAGACATTTCTAAGTGACACCAACCCTTTGAATGGTAGTGTATATCACAAAAGACTGAAATATAACTAAATAATTAGACACAGAAACACTGGTTTGTCTTTAAAATATGTTTATTTAGAACAATTAAAATATGAATAACATTCCAGAGGGCCATTTGGTCATCTGACTTCCGGAAAGATCTACAGAAAGGTGTTTATCAAATATAGGGGGTGATAGTGAGAACTCTAGGTAGAATCCTAAACTCTTGTTAATAAAAAGGGAGATTAGACCTTTGTAAATTGCTGTGTTAATTATTTTTGATCAATAGTGGACCTTTACAAATAAAATAAAAATTGACCTCAGAAGAAATACTGTCCTGTCCAGGTGATTTACCATTATTCATGCTATCCAATGCCCTTCTGAGCCCAGAAGAAGAAATACTGTCCTGTCCAGGTGATTTACCATTATTCATGCTATCCAATGCCCTTCTGAGCCCAGAAGAAGAAATACTGTCCTGTCCAGGTGATTTACCATTATTCATGCTATCCAATGCCCTTCTGAGCCCAGAAGAAGAAACTGTCCTGTCCAGGTGATTTACCATTATTCATGCTATCCAATGCCCTTCTGAGCTCATCGAACGACTGTTGGGCTCCCAGCAAGGAGCCTCTGTTGAGAGAAGAGAAGTTTGTCATTATTTTTTAGAAACGACTCCGTCTGACTTGGTGTGGGTGCAGGAGAATCTTTCATTGACTAATTTGGGTTCTGATAGTAATTCCCCTTTTTTTTCCAGATTCAATAGTTGCTATATTAGTTAATTGATGATTACTGAGTAGCTTGCTGGCCAGTAAACGACTGGGACGATTACCATAGATGTAACGGTTTTCCTTAGGTGAAAGAGAGTCAGACCAAAATGCGGCGTGGCTTTTGCGATCCATGTTTAATGAGACAAAGTAAACACGAATCAAATACAAAAACAAATAAACGTAACACAAAACCCAAACAGCCCAATACTGGTGCAAAGTAACACAGAGACAGGAACAATCACCCACCAAACAGCCCAATACTGGTGCAAAGTAACACAGAGACAGGAACAGGAACAATCACCCACCAAACCAACACCAAACAGCCCAATACTGGTGCAAAGTAACACAGAGACAGGAACAAGGACAATCACCCACCAAACCCAACACCAAACAGCCCAATACTGGTGCAAAGTAACACAGAGACAGGAACAAGGACAATCACCCACCAAACCCAACACCAAACAGCCCAATACTGGTGCAAAGTAACACAGAGACAGGAACAAGGACAATCACCCACCAAACCCAACACCAAACAGCCCAATACTGGTGCAAAGTAACACAGAGACAGGAACAAGGACAATCACCCACCAAACAGCCCAATACTAGTGCAAAGTAACACAGAGACAGGAACAATCACCCACCAAACCCAACACCAAACAGCCCAATACTGGTGCAAAGTAACACAGAGACAGGAACAAGGACAATCACCCACCAAACAGCCCAATACTAGTGCAAAGTAACACAGAGACAGGAACAATCACCCACCAAACCCAACACCAAACAGCCCAATACTGGTGCAAAGTAACACAGAGACAGGAACAAGGACAATCACCCACCAAACAGCCCAATACTGGTGCAAAGTAACAGAGACAGGAACAAGGACAATCACCCACCAAACCCAACACCAAACAGCCCAATACTGGTGCAAAGTAACACAGAGACAGGAACAAGGACAATCACCCACCAAACAGCCCAATACTGGTGCAAAGTAACAGAGACAGGAACAAGGACAATCACCCACCAAACCCAACACCAAACAGCCCAATA
>NC_034194.2:44517715-44545215 GCF_002021735.2 Oncorhynchus kisutch
AAACATTTGACCCACTGGACCGATCAATTTTTACGTTCTTTGCTAATGAAAGTTTGATATCGAGTCAATCTCAAAGTGGAATTGTCAGTTTGAAAGTCACCCAATGACTGTAAAACTGTGAAGTTGGCTGGAACTGCCATGTCTGTTTGGGATATTACCACAAGATTACTGCCGACAACAAATACCTTGGACGTGATCGACAATAGATAACAGGGTCTCATAGTTTCCCTTCCAAAATTGACGTATTATGGATGAACGTCTATTTTTGACTCATTAATTCCTGCGTGGTTACAGGGTTAATTCCTGCGTGGTTACAGGGTTAATTCCTGCGTGGTTACAGGGTTAAATCCTGCATGGTTACAGGGTTAATTCCTGCGTGGTTACAGGGTTAAATCCTGCATGGTTACAGGGTTAATTCCTGCGTGGTTACAGGGTTAATTCCTGCGTGGTTACAGGGTTAATTCCTGCGTGGTTACAGGGTTAAATCCTGCATGATTACAGGGTTAATTCCTGCGTGGTTACAGAGTTAATTCCTTGTGGTTACAGGGTTAATTCCTGTGTGGTTACAGGGTTAATTCCTGCGTGGTTACAGGGTTAAATCCTGCATGGTTACAGGGTTAATTCCTGCGTGGTTACAGAGTTAATTCCTGCATGGTTACAGGGTTAATTCCTGCGTGGTTACAGGGTTAATTCCTGCGTGGTTAAGGTCAGGTATTCATTCTGAGTGGTTAAGGTCAGGGCTCTGGTTTGAGGAAGGCTCTGCAAACCAACCGTTCTCATACCATCAAGTATCATCAAGTATTCTCAGGGCCTGCTAGAGCATTGTGAACTGCCTTGGTGCAGTGTTCTAAGCAGCACGCTCAAGCTTCGAGCATCAATTAATACATCAACAAAATATATTAATAAAGCCCTTTTTAAATCAGTAGAAACCTAGAGAGGAACCAGGCTCTGAGGGGTGACCAGTCCTCTACTGGGTAGAGAGGAACCAGGCTCTGAGGGGTGACCAGTCCTCTACTGGGTAGAGAGGAACCAGGCTCTGAGGGGTGACCAGTCCTCTACTGGGTAGAGAGGAACCAGGCTCTGAGGGGTGGCCAGTCCTCTACTGGGTAGAGAGGAACCAGGCTCTGAGGGGTTACCAGTCCTCTACTGGGTAGAGAGGAACCAGGCTCTGAGGGGTGACCAGTCCTCTACTGGGTAGACCAGAGGAACCAGGCTCTGAGGGGTGGCCAGTCCTCTACTGGGTAGAGAGGAACCAGGCTCTGAGGGGTGACCAGTCCTCTACTGGGTAGAGAGGAACCAGGCTCTGAGGGGTGACCAGTCCTCTACTGGGTAGACCAGAGGAACCAGGCTCTGAGGGGTGACCAGTCCTCTACTGGGTAGACCAGAGGAACCAGGCTCTGAGGGGTGACCAGTCCTCTACTGGGTAGAGAGGAACCAGGCTCTGAGGGGTGACCAGTCCTCTACTGGGTAGAGAGGAACCAGGCTCTGAGGGGTGACCAGTCCTCTACTGGGTAGACCAGAGGAACCAGGCTCTGAGGGGTGGCCAGTCCTCTACTGGGTAGAGAGGAACCAGGCTCTGAGGGGTGACCAGTCCTCTACTGGGTAGAGAGGAACCACGCTCTGAGGGGTGACCAGTCCTCTACTGGGTAGAGAGGAACCAGGCTCTGAGGGGTGACCAGTCCTCTACTGGGTAGAGAGGAACCAGGCTCTGAGGGGTGACCAGTCCTCTACTGGGTAGAGAGGAACAAGGCTCTGAGGGGTGACCAGTCCTCTACTGGGTAGACCAGAGGAACCAGGCTCTGAGGGGTGGCCAGTCCTCTACTGGGTAGAGAGGAACCAGGCTCTGAGGGGTGGCCAGTCCTCTACTGGGTAGAGAGGAACCAGGCTCTGAGGGGTGACCAGTCCTCTACTGGGTAGAGAGGAACCAGGCTCTGAGGGGTGACCAGTCCTCTACTGGGTAGAGAGGAACCAGGCTCTGAGGGGTGACCAGTCCTCTACTGGGTAGAGAGGAACCAGGCTCTGAGGGGTGACCAGTCCTCTACTGGGTAGAGAGGAACAAGGCTCTGAGGGGTGACCAGTCCTCTACTGGGTAGACCAGAGGAACCAGGCTCTGAGGGGTGGCCAGTCCTCTACTGGGTAGAGAGGAACCAGGCTCTGAGGGGTGGCCAGTCCTCTACTGGGTAGAGAGGAACCAGGCTCTGAGGGGTGACCAGTCCTCTACTGGGTAGAGAGGAACCAGGCTCTGAGGGGTGGCCAGTCCTCTACTGGGTAGAGAGGAACCAGGCTCTGAGGGGTGGCCAGTCCTCTACTGGGTAGAGAGGAACCAGGCTCTGAGGGGTGACCAGTCCTCTACTGGGTAGAGAGGAACCAGGCTCTGAGGGGTGACCAGTCCTCTACTGGGTAGAGAGGAACCAGGCTCTGAGGGGTGACCAGTCCTCTACTGGGTAGAGAGGAACCAGGCTCTGAGGGGTGGCCAGTCCTCTACTGGGTAGAGAGGAACCAGGCTCTGAGGGGTGACCAGTCCTCTACTGGGTAGACCAGAGGAACCAGGCTCTGAGGGGTGACCAGTCCTCTACTGGGTAGAGAGGAACCAGGCTCTGAGGGGTGACCAGTCCTCTACTGGGTAGAGAGGAACCAGGCTCTGAGGGGTGACCAGTCCTCTACTGGGTAGAGAGGAACCAGGCTCTGAGGGGTGACCAGTCCTCTACTGGGTAGAGAGGAACCAGGCTCTGAGGGTGACCAGTCCTCTACTGGGTAGAGAGGAACCAGGCTCTGAGGGGTGACCAGTCCTCTACTGGGTAGAGAGGAACCAGGCTCTGAGGGTGACCAGTCCTCTACTGGGTAGAGAGGAACCAGGCTCTGAGGGGTGACCAGTCCTCTACTGGGTAGACAGAGGAACCAGGCTCTGAGGGGTGACCAGTCCTCTACTGGGTAGACCAGAGGAACCAGGCTCTGAGGGGTGACCAGTCCTCTACTGGGTAGAGAGGAACCAGGCTCTGAGGGGTGACCAGTCCTCTACTGGTAGAGAGGAACCAGGCTCTGAGGGGTGACCAGTCCTCTACTGGGTAGAGAGGAACCAGGCTCTGAGGGGTTACCAGTCCTCTACTGGGTAGACCAGAGGAACCAGGCTCTGAGGGGTGACCAGTCCTCTACTGGGTAGACCAGAGGAACCAGGCTCTGAGGGGTGACCAGTCCTCTACTGGGTAGAGAGGAACCAGGCTCTGAGGGGTGACCAGTCCTCTACTGGGTAGAGAGGAACCAGGCTCTGAGGGGTGACCAGTCCTCTACTGGGTAGAGAGGAACCAGGCTCTGAGGGGTGACCAGTCCTCTACTGGGTAGAGAGGAACCAGGCTCTGAGGGGTGACCAGTCCTCTACTGGGTAGAGAGGAACCAGGCTCTGAGGGGTGACCAGTCCTCTACTGGGTAGACCAGAGGAACCAGGCTCTGAGGGGTGACCAGTCCTCTACTGGGTAGAGAGGAACCAGGCTCTGAGGGGTGACCAGTCCTCTACTGGGTAGAGAGGAAACCAGGCTCTGAGGGGTGACCAGTCCTCTACTGGGTAGAGAGGAACCAGGCTCTGAGGGGTGACCAGTCCTCTACTGGGTAGACCAGAGGAACCAGGCTCTGAGGGGTGACCAGTCCTCTACTGGGTAGACCAGAGGAACCAGGCTCTGAGGAGTTGACCAGTCCTCTACTGGGTAGAGAGGAACCAGGCTCTGAGGGGTGACCAGTCCTCTACTGGGTAGAGAGGAACCAGGCTCTGAGGGGTGACCAGTCCTCTACTGGGTAGACCAGAGGAACCAGGCTCTGAGGGGTGACCAGTCCTCTACTGGGTAGAGAGGAACCAGGCTCTGAGGGGTGACCAGTCCTCTACTGGGTAGACCAGAGGAACCAGGCTCTGAGGGGTGACCAGTCCTCTACTGGGTAGAGAGGAACCAGGCTCTGAGGGGTGACCAGTCCTCTACTGGGTAGAGAGGAACCAGGCTCTGAGGGGTGACCAGTCCTCTACTGGGTAGAGAGGAACCAGGCTCTGAGGGGTGACCAGTCCTCTACTGGGTAGAGAGGAACCAGGCTCTGAGGGGTGACCAGTCCTCTACTGGGTAGACCAGAGGAACCAGGCTCTGAGGGGTGACCAGTCCTCTACTGGGTAGACCAGAGGAACCAGGCTCTGAGGGGTGACCAGTCCTCTACTGGGTAGACCAGAGGAACCAGGCTCTGAGGGGTGACCAGTCCTCTACTGGGTAGAGAGGAACCAGGCTCTGAGGGTGACCAGTCCCTCTACTGGGTAGAACCAGAGGGAACCCAGGCTCTGAGGGGCTGACCAGTCCTCTACTGGGTAGGAACCAGGGGGACCAGCCTTGGGACCGGAACCAGGCTCCTGAGGGGTGACCCGTCCTCTACTGGGTAGAGAGGAACCAGGCTTCTGAGGGGTGACCAGTCCTCTACTGGGTAGACCAGAGGAAACCAGGCTCTGAGGGGTGACCAGTCCCTCTACTGGGTAGAGAGGAACCAGGCTCTGAGGGGTGGACCAGTCTCTACTGGGTAGACCAGAGGAACCAGGCTCTGAGGGGTGACCAGGCCTCTACTGGGTTAGAGAGAAACCAGGCTCTGAGGGGTGACGCAGTCCCTCCTACTGGGTAGAGAGGAATCAGGCTCTGAGGGGTGACCAGTCCTTCAACTGGGTAGAGAGGAACCAGGGCTCTGAGGGGTGACCCAGTCCTCTACTGGGTAGAGAGGAACCTGGCTCTGAGGGGTGACCAGTCCTCTACTGGGTAGAGAGGAACCAGGCTCTGAGTGGGTGGACCAGTCCTCTACTGGGTAGACCAGAGGAACCAGGCTCTGAGGGGTGACCAGTCCTCTACTGGGTAGACCAGAGGAACCAGGCTCTGAGGGGTGACCAGTCCTCTACTGGGTAAGAGAGGAACCAGGCTCTGAGGGGTGACCAGTCCTCTACTGGGTAGACCAGAGGAACCAGGCTCTGAGGGGTGACCAGTCCTCTACTGGGTAGAGAGGAACCAGGCTCTGAGGGGTGACCAGTCCTCTACTGGGTAGACCAGAGGAACCAGGCTCTGAGGGGGTTGACCAGTCCTCTACTGGGTAGAGAGGAAACCAGGCTCTGAGGGGTGACCAGTCCTCTACTGGGTAGACCAGAGGAACCAGGCTCTGAGGGTGACCAGTCCTCTACTGGGTAGAGAGGAACCAGGCTCTGAGGGGTGACCAGTCCTCTACTGGGGTAGACCAGAGAACAGGCTCTGAGGGGTGACCAAGTCCCTCTACTGGGTAGAGAGGAACCAGGCTCTGAGGGGGTGACCAGTCCTCTACTGGGTAGACCAGAGGAACCAGGCTCTGAGGGGTGACCAGTCCTCTACTACGGTAGAGAGGAACCAGGCTCTGAGGGGTGACCAGTCCTCTACTGGGTAGAGAGGAATCAGGCTCTGAGGGGTGACCAGTCCTCTACTGGGGTAGAGAGGAACCAGGCTCTGAGGGGTGACCAGTCCTCTACTGGGTAGAGAGGAACCAGGCTCTGAGGGGTGACCAGTCCTCTACTGGGTAGAGAGGAACCAGGCTCTGAGGGGTGACCAGTCCTCTACTGGGTAGACCAGAGGAACCAGGCTCTGAGGGGTGACCAGTCCTCTACTGGGTAGACCAGAGGAACCAGGCTCTGAGGGGTGACCAGTCCTCTACTGGGTAGAGAGGAACCAGGCTCTGAGGGGTGACCAGTCCTCTACTGGGTAGACCAGAGGAACCAGGCTCTGAGGGGTGACCAGTCCTCTACTGGGTAGAGAGGAACCAGGCTCTGAGGGGTGACCAGTCCTCTACTGGGTAGACCAGAGGAACCAGGCTCTGAGGGGTGACCAGTCCTCTACTGGGTAGAGAGGAACCAGGCCTCTGAGGGTGACCAGTCCTCTACTGGGTAGACCAGAGGAACCAGACTCTGAGGGGTGACCAGTCCTCTACTGGGTAGACCAGAGGAACCAGACTCTGAGGGGTGACCAGTCCTCTACTGGCTGTACTGGGTAGAGAGGAACCAGGCTCTGAGGGGTGACCAGTCCTCTACTGGCTGTACTGGCTAGAGAGGAAGCAGGCTCTGAGGGGTGACCAGTCCTCTACTGGCTGTACTGGCTAGAGAGGAAGCAGGCTCTGAGGGGTGACCAGTCCTCTACTGGCTGTACTGGGTAGACCAGAGGAACCAGGCTACGAGGGGTGACCCCTCAGAGTCTGGTTCCTCTGGTCATACAACACAAACCTCAAGAATAAAGATAGACACAAAGATCTGATTTAAAAAAAGACTTTATTGAAAACGTATTAAAAAAACACATAAACCTGTGGAATTGCTTTTATAAAAATGTAAAAAGGGTATCAAACAAGATAAGAGAGAACACTGCTGAGTGTTTTTCGATCTGACACACACGACATGGTTTAGTATCGTGGCGTTAGATTACAAAGACGGTAGAAAACAACAACAACAACAACAACACAGACAAAGTATCAAAAGTAATGTTTTCTGAAACACAGCGGGGTCTTTTACCAAAACCTTGGTATCCTGTGGGCCCACGTTTGTAGTAATCTTATCAATATCTAGAAAAATAACAGCGTTCTCGATCAAGTGCAGCTTTAAAAACATGTTACTGGGTTCAGCTCGTAGGCCCACTCTTCAATTGACCCATAGAACCCTAGGGGTCGATCATAGGCCATAGGGTCTAGGGGTCGATCATAGGCCATAGGTCTAGGGGTCGATCATAGGCCATAGGTCTAGGGGTCGATCATAGGCCATAGGGTCTAGGGGTCGATCATAGGTCTAGGGGTCGATCATAGGC
Source organism: Oncorhynchus kisutch (assembly GCF_002021735.2). NCBI lineage: Eukaryota > Metazoa > Chordata > Actinopteri > Salmoniformes > Salmonidae > Oncorhynchus > Oncorhynchus kisutch. Next base: position 44,524,534 of record NC_034194.2, read on the forward strand.
CATAGGTCTAGGGGTCGATCATAGGCCATAGGGTCTAGGGGTCGATCATAGGCCATAGGGTCTAGGGGTCGATCACAGGCCATAGGGTCTAGGGGTCGATCATAGGCCATAGGGTCTAGGGGTCGATCATAGGCCATAGGGTCTAGGGGTCGATCACAGGCCGTAGGGTCTAGGGGTCAATCATAGGTCTAGGGGTCGATCATAGGTCTAGGGGTCGATCATAGCCTAGGGATCGATCATAGGTCTAGGGGTCGATCATAGGCCATAGGGTCTAGGGGTCGATCATAGGCCATAGGGTCTAGGGGTCGATCATAGGTCTAGGGGTCGATCATAGGCCATAGGGTCTAGGGGTCGATCATAGGTCTAGGGGTCGATCATAGGCCATAGGTCTAGGGGTCAATCATAGGCCATAGGACTAGGGGTCAATCATAGGTCTAGGGGTCGATCATAGGGTCTAGGGGTCGATCATAGGCCATAGGGTCTAGGGGTCGATCATAGGTCTAGGGGTCGATCATAGGGTCTAGGGGTCGATCATATGTCTAGGGGTCGATCATAGGGTCTAGGGGTCGTTCATAGGTCTAGGGGTCGATCATAGGTCTAGGGGTCGATCATAGGTCTATGGGTCGATCATAGGTCTAGGGGTCGATCATAGGTCTAGGGGTCGATCACAGGCCGTAGGGTCTAGGGGTCGATCATAGGTCTAGGGGTCGATCATAGGTCTAGGGGTCGATCATAGGTCTAGGGGTCAATCACAGGTCTAGGGGTCAATCATAGGTCTAGGGGTCGATCATAGGCCATAGGGTCTAGGGGTCAATCATAGGTCTAGGGGTCGATCATAGGCCATAGGGTCTAGGGGTCGATCATAGGTCTAGGGGTCGATCATAGGTCTAGGGGTCGATCATAGGTCTAGGGGGTCGATCACAGGCCATAGGGTCTAGGGGTCGATCATAGGTCTAGGGGTCGATCATAGGCCATAGGGTCTAGGGGTCGATCATAGGCCATAGGGTCTAGGGGTCGATCATAGGCCATAGGGTCTAGGGGTCGGTTTAGGATTGGGGTCATAGTTTGATGCATCTGTAGTAAACTCAGTGTCAGACTTTAGGACAAAAGTAACACCATTATTATAATACATTGTGTTGAATGAGAATGTTTCCCCTTTGATACAGTAATATAGACAAGATAGGAAACAAGACCAATCAGAATACAGGTGATGGCCCAATTAACAGCATCATATGGTCATTCATAACCATTCATAAGGTTGACATAGGAGCTGACGTAAGATGTAATGTCTAGCAGTGAAATGTTAACACTCATATAGGCATTATAAGGCATTGTGATGTTTTGTAAAGGCCTCTCCTCGGACTCTAAGTGTATTATGGGGTCGTTAAATTAGTTACATTACTTTCATTATAATCCTTTTTAACCCGTTATAATGCTAGGGCCTGGGGTTAGGGGTCAAGGGTTAGGGGTTAAGGTTCAAATACTGAAGTCAAACACTGCTCGATTGGCCGGTCGTCAAAAACAAAACAAAATAAATTAATCAACTTGTTCTTTATATTACAATATTACAATTTAGGATTATTAAGAAAATAGCCCAATTATTATTGAATTATAGGCACATCATTTTCTCCCTGTTTTATAAAACAACAAAGCATTAGAAAACAGAATCTACAAAAAAAAAGTTGAAATAGAAATAAACACGAGGTCTTTGATCCGTTGTATCCTGTGTGTGTTACATAACCAAGGTTCTGGCAGAGTAAGTGTGGATGTATTTGTGGTTCTGTTCTTGATCCTCCACCTTCCCACAAGCCACTTGGTCCCATGTGTTGAGCTGCTGGGAGAGAGAAGAAGAGGGAGAGAGAAGAAGAGGGAGAGAGAAGAAGAGGGAGAGAGAAGAAGAGGGAGAGAGAAGAAGAGGGAGAGAGAAGAAGAGGGAGAGAGAAATAGATTGTCATTTTGGGGGGGGGTTCTGAAAGTTGACCATTACTAGATATCAATTTGTTTAATTTGTTATATACTGTTATACTGTTGTTTTCATATTGTGCTTTTCACTTTGCTTTGGCAACACTGACCTTGTCAATGGGGAGGGAGAGAGAGGGGGGGGGGGGGGGGGGGGGAGAGAGAGGAGAGGGGGGAGAGAGAGGAGAGGGGGGAGAGAGAGAGAGAGAGAGAGAGAGACACATAGAAAGGGAAGAACCAGGAGGGATGAGAGAGGAGAGAAAGTTCCGAGAGAGTTGAGAGAGAGAGAGAGAGGAGGAGAGAGATTCGAGAGAGGAAGAGAGAGAGACGTTAAATTCTATAACCACCTAACAGGAAGCGATTCCCAAACCTTCCATACAAAGCCATCACCTACAGAGAGATGAACCTGGAGAAGAGTCCCCTAAGCAAGCTGGTCCTGGGGCTCTGTTCACAACACAAACACCACCCCCACAGAGCCCAGGACAGCAGCACAGTTAGACCCAACCAAATCATGAGGAAACAAAAAGATAATTACTTAACACATTGGAAAGAATTAACATAAAAACAGAGCAAACTAGAAAGCTATTTGGCCCTAAACAGAGAGTACACAGTGGCAGAATACCTGACCACTGTGACTGACCCTAAACAGAGAGTACACAGTGGCCAGAATACCTGACCACTGTGACTGACCCAAACTTAAGGAAAGCTTTGACTATGTACAGACTCAGTGAGCATAGCCTTGCTATTGAGAAAGGCCGCCGTAGGCAGACATGGCTCTCAAGAGAAGACAGGCTATGTGCTCACTGCCCACAAAATGAGGTGGGAAACTGAGCTGAACTTCCTAACCTCCTGTCCAACGTATGACCATATTAGAGAGACATATTTCCCTCAGATTACACAGATCCACAAAGAATTCAAAAACAAATACAATTTTGATAAACCCTCATATCTACTGGGTGAAATTCCACAGTGTGCCATCACAGCAGCAAGATGTGTGACCTGTTACCACAAGAAAAGGGCAACCAGTGAAGAACACACACCATTGTAATACAACCCATATTTATGCTTATTTATTTTATCTTGTGTCCTTTAAACCATTTGTACATTGTTAAACCACTGTATATATATATATATATAATATGACATTTGTAATGTCTTTATTGTTTTGAAACTTCTGTATGTGTAATGTTTACCTCACTTGTTTTGGCAATGTTAACACATGTTTCCCATGCCAATAAAGCCCCTTGAATTGAATTGAATTGAGAGACAGAGAGAGAGAGAGAGAGAGACAGAGACAGAGACAGAGACAGAGACAGAGACAGAGAGAGAGAGAGAGAGAGAGAGAGAGAGAGAATGAGAGACAGAATGTGGGGAGACAGAATGAGAGACAGAATGAGAGACAGAATGTGGGGAGACAGAATGTGGGGAGACAGAATGTGGGGAGACAGAATGAGAGACAGAATGTGGGGAGACAGAATGTGGGGAGACAGAATGAGAGACAGAATGAGAGACAGAATGAGAGACAGAATGAGAGACAGAATGTGGGGAGACATAATGAGAGACAGAATGAGAGACAGAATGAGAGACAGAATGTGGGGAGACAGAATGAGAGACAGAATGAGAGACAGAATGAGAGACAGAATGTGGGGAGACAGAATGAGAGACAGAATGAGAGACAGAATGAGAGACAGAATGTGGGGAGACCAGAATGAGAGACAGAATGAGAGACAGAATGTGGGGAGAAAAGAATGTGGGGGAGACAGAATGTGGGGGAGACAGAATGAGAGACAGAATGAGAGACAGAATGTGGGGAGACAGAATGAGAGACAGAATGAGAGACAGAATGTGGGGAGACAGAATGTGGGGAGACAGTATGTGGGGAGACAGTATGTGGGGAGACAGTATGTGGGGAGAGAGAATGAGAGACAGAATGTGGGGAGACATAATGAGAGACAGAATGAGAGACAGAATGAGAGACAGAATGAGAGACAGAAATGAGAGACAGAATGTGGGGAGACAGAATGAGAGACAGAATGAGAGAACAGAATGTGGGGAGACAGAATGTGGGGAGACAGAATGTGGGGAGACAGAATGAGAGACAGAATGAGAGACAGAATGTGGGGAGACAGAATGTGGGGAGACAGAATGTGGGGAGACAGAATGAGGGGAGACAGAATGAGGGGAGACAGAATGAGGGGAGACAGAATGAGAGACAGAATGAGAGACAGAATGTGGGGAGACAGAATGTGGGGAGAAAGAATGTGGGGAGAAAGAATGTGGGGAGACAGAATGTGGGGAGACAGAATGTGGGGAGACAGAATGAGAGACAGAATGTGGGGAGACAGAATGTGGGGAGACAGAATGAGAGAGAATGAGAGACAGAATGAGAGACAGAATGAGAGACAGATTGAGAGACAGAATGAGAGACAGAATGTGGGGAGACAGAATGTGGGGAGACAGAATGAGAGACAGAATGAGAGACAGAATGAGAGAGAATGAGAGACAGAATGTGGGGAGAAAGAATGTGGGGAGACAGAATGTGGCGAGACAGAATGAGAGACAGAATGAGAGACAGAATGTGGGGAGACAGAATGAGAGACAGAATGTGGGGAGACAGAATGAGAGACAGAATGTGGAGAGACAGAATGAGAGACAGAATGTGGGGAGACAGAATGTGGGGAGACAGAATGTGGGGAGACAGAATGTGGGGAGACAGAATGTGGGGAGACAGAATGAGAGACAGAATGTGGGGAGACAGAATGTGGGGAGACAGAATGAGAGACAGAATGAGAGACAGAATGTGGGGAGACAGAATGTGGGGAGACAGTATGTGGGGAGACAGTATGTGGGGAGACAGTATGTGGGGAGAGAGAATGAGAGACAGAATGTGGGGGAGACATAATGAGAGACAGAATGAGAGACAGAATGAGAGACAGAATGAGAGACAGAATGTGGGGAGACAGAATGAGAGACAGAATGAGAGACAGAATGTGGGGAGACAGAATGTGGGGAGACAGAATGAGAGACAGAATGAGAGACAGAATGTGGGGAGACAGAATGTGGGGAGACAGAATGTGGGGAGACAGAATGAGGGGAGACAGAATGAGGGAGACAGAATGAGAGACAGAATGAGAGACAGAATGAGAGACAGAATGTGGGGAGACAGAATGAGAGACAGAATGAGAGACAGAATGTGGGGAGACAGAATGTGGGGAGAAAGAATGTGGGGAGAAAGAATGTGGGGAGAAAGAATGTGGGGAGACAGAATGTGGGGAGACAGAATGTGGGGAGACAGAATGAGAGACAGAATGTGGGGAGACAGAATGTGGGGAGACAGAATGAGAGAGAATGAGAGACAGAATGAGAGACAGAATGAGAGACAGATTGAGAGACAGAATGAGAGACAGAATGTGGGGAGACAGAATGAGAGACAGAATGAGAGACAGAATGAGAGAGAATGAGAGACAGAATGTGGGGAGAAAGAATGTGGGGAGACAGAATGTGGCGAGACAGAATGAGAGACAGAATGAGAGACAGAATGTGGGGAGACAGAATGAGAGACAGAATGTGGGGAGACAGAATGAGAGACAGAATGTGGAGAGACAGAATGAGAGACAGAATGTGGGGAGACAGAATGAGAGACAGAATGTGGGGAGACAGAATGTGGGGAGACAGAATGTGGGGAGACAGAATGAGAGACAGAATGTGGGGAGACAGAATGTGGGGAGACAGAATGTGGGGAGACAGAATGAGAGACAGAATGTGGGGAGACAGAATGTGGGAGACAGAATGAGAGACAGAATGAGAGACAGAATGTGGGGAGACAGAATGTGGGGAGACAGAAAGAGAGACAGAATGAGAGACAGAATGTGGGGAGACAGAATGTGGGGAGACAGAATGAGAGACAGAATGAGAGACAGAATGTGGGGAGACAGAATGAGAGACAGAATGAGAGACAGAATGAGAGACAGAATGTGGGGAGACAGAATGAGAGACAGAAGTGGGGAGACAGAATGTGGGGAGACAGATGTGGGGAGACAGAATGAGAGACAGAATGTGGGGAGACAGAATGAGAGACAGAATGAGAGACAGAATGTGGGGAGACAGAATGTGGGGAGACAGAATGAGAGACAGAATGGGAGACAGAATGTGGGGAGACAGTATGTGGGGAGACAGTATGTGGGGAGACAGTATGTGGGGAGACAGTATGTGGGGAGACAGTATGTGGGGAGAGAGAATGAGAGACAGAATGTGGGGAGACATAATGAGAGACAGAATGAGAGACAGAATGAGAGACAGAATGTGGGGAGACAGAATGTGGGGAGACAGAATGTGGGGAGACAGTATGTGGGGAGACAGTATGTGGGGAGACAGTATGTGGGGAGAGAGAATGAGAGACAGAATGTGGGGAGACATAATGAGAGACAGAAGAGAGACAGAATGAGAGACAGAATGAGAGACAGAATGTGGGGAGACAGAATGTGGGGAGACAGAATGAGAGACAGAATGAGAGACAGAATGTGGGGAGACAGAATGTGGGGAGAAGAATGTGGGGGAGAAAGAATGTGGGGAGACAGAATGAGGGGAGACAGAATGAGAGACAGAATGAGAGACAGAATGTGGGGAGACAGAATGAGAGACAGATATGAGAGACAGAATGAGAGACAGAATGAGGGGAGACAGAATGTGGGGAGACAGAATGTGGGGAGACAGAATGTGGGGAGAAAGAATGTGGGGAGACAGAATGTGTGGAGACAGAATGTGGGGAGACAGAATGTGTGGAGACAGAATGTGGGGAGACAAAATGTGGGGAGACGGAATGTGGGGAGACAGAATGAGAGACAGAATGTGGGAAGACAGAATGAGAGACAGAATGTGGGGAGACAGTGGTAACTGGGTAGCAGAACAAGTCATTATAGCAGGGTAACAGAACCAGTCATTATAGCAGGGTAGGGTGGTAACAGGGTAACAGAACCAGTCATTATAGCAGGGTAGGGTGGTAACAGGGTAACAGAACCAGTCATTATAGCAGGGTAGGGTGGTAACAGGGTAACAGAACCAGTCATTATAGCAGGGTAGGGTGGTAACTGGGTAACATAACCAGTCATTATAGCAGGGTAGGGTGGTAACAGGGTAACAGAACCAGTCATTATAGCAGGGTAAGGGTGGTAACAGGGTAACAGAACCAGTCATTATAGCAGGGTAGGGTGGTAACAGGGTAACAGAACCAGTCATTATCCAGGGTAGGATGCAGTCAGTCAGTCAGTCACCCACAAGGCCATACAGGGAGAACACATACACACTCCACACACACACTCCACACACACACACATACTCCCCGCACACGTACACACACTCTGACAAACTGGTTGTGGTGTTTTTGGTTTCCACAGAAACCCTAGGTGATCTGGCACGACAGGTACAGGTACACCTGATCATATTAACATGACCCTGCCTTGGTCCTGGCATGTTCAGACCTGCTCCAGGTATCATCAGAGCAGCACACACACACACAGTCAACACTCCTAGCCAATCACACACACACACAGTCACCTCCACTCCAGAGCCAATCAGAGGCCAGGACAACGTATGAGGCAGAGAGGATTCTTTTTTTTGTTACAGTACTACAGGTGAACAGGAACTCGTGTGTAGTGTGTGTGTGTAGTGTAGTGTGTGTGTGTGTGTGTGTAGTGTGTGTGTGTGTATGTGTAGTGTGTGTGTGTGTGTGTATGTGTGTGTATGTGTGTGTATGTGGTGTGTGTAGTGTGTGTGTGTGTGTGTGTGTGTGTGTGTGTGTGTGTGTGTGTGTGTGTGTGTGTGTGTGTGTGTGTGTGTGTGTGTGTGTGTGTGTGTGTGTGTAGTGTGTGTGTGTGTGTGTGTGTGTATGTGTATGTATGTGTGTGTGTGTGTATGTGTGTGTGTGTGTGTGTGTGTGTGTGTGTGTGTGTGTGTGTATGTGTGTGTGTGTGTGTGTGTCTTTACTACAGTATTATAAAGGATAAGATAGCCTTCACTCTATATCAACTTCCTTAACAACAAGCCTCTTACCAATATCATTAGATGTTATTTGTGTTTTTATTAGCTCTCTGGTAAATTGTTAATATCTACTGAGCATAATTGTTTCTGAATACCAACTTTGATTGATTGACATGTTAAATATAAATATAATCATGTCAATAGTCAAGGGTAACAGGGTACTTTACAACATTTTATCAATGTATGTTTATCATTTAATTATTTTTTTATAACAATATAAAACAAAGGAGACAAAAACATCTATGAAATCCGATTATTTAAAATAGGTTTGTTTACAAGGCAAAACGTTAAGCTTAACCATTGGCATGAAAATGAAATATTGTCATACTGCAAGAGAAAAATAAGTCTGAATTCATATCTCAATCTCAAAAGCGAACAACAACACACACGTATTTAAAACACATACGGGTATGTTTAAATGAAGCTCTATGTGATGTTATTATAACGTCACAATGTCACCGCGCCACGGCGAAACGGTCGCATGACACAGACACAGACCCTCGGCTCTGAGCTCACGACTTTAGACTGATTAACAACTGATGTCGCAACACCAAAAAAAAATACAATTAAATAAGAAATACAATCCTAGATTTGTGTCAAACTGTATAATGTTTCCAAATTATTATATTTTGTAACTTTTTTTGTTGTAACTTGTGATCATGATTTTTTTTTCCCAGTTTCATTACTTTTTTCTGTTGCGTCATATTGGTAAAAGCACGAGTAGGCTACAAATCACAATATTCACAGACATAGTGAACTATTCCACCCTGTCTCAAAGCGCATTCATCTATATTACAGGACATGCACCTTGCGCGCTTTCCTAATAATAGGCCAGAACAGGCGGAGGGTCACACACAGAGCCAACCCGACGTTTTTCAACGGTACTCTACTCCCTGCACTATACAACCAACTTGGCTACATTGTGTCACTACAGTGGACACCCCAAAGTTCATTTCATGACAATTCAACAACTTTTCGCACCGGGTTCGGCACGGACGCAGACACCTGCCTCCCGGAATGAATGAGATTGAGTGAGACGAGAGAGAGAGTGTGTGTGTGTGTGTGTGTGTGTGTGTGCGGGAAGCGCGACCATCACACGACTGCTCTCTCTCCACAGTGACAGAAGGGAAGGAGCGCATGCCAGAAGACCAGGACCACCTGTCATCTACGCGCGCCAGCACCAAAAAATAATGATCTGTTCTGACAAAATAAAAAATGTCTCTCTCTCAGCATCAAAGAAGCCCGTTGATAATAGTTTTGTGGAAAGAAATAGACTAGTCTAGGCAAAATAAAGTTTTGAAACAACCTCAAACTCCAACCGCAGCAACCCACAGATATGCAGCAAATAGAAACAATCATTTTAAAAGCAGCTTGTTCAGAATGAGACGAAAATTCAAAATCAGAATAAGAGACGGTTGAAATGAAAAGATAGTCCATCTAAAAGCACAGAGACCGGCTTTACTTTATAAATATTTTCTAATTTATGTAGTTATCCTACCTGTGTCTCGGTCGCCTAGCCATGCTGTAGTTTGTGTCGAGAGCGGCTCCGTGTGTCCCCTGAGCTCTGCCGTTCCGTTCTGACTATCTCTCTTTCTGTCTGAAGGGGAGAAGGAGCTCTGCCGTTCCGTTCTGACTATCTCTCTCTCTCTCTCTCTCCAGTTTGACGGGGAAAAGGAGCAGGCTGACATTAAAAGAGTACAAGGCTTGTAAACAGAGGCAGGAGCCACGAGTCTCCGCCAGGGCCCCTCCTCCCCCCGCAGCCCGCTCCGTTTGGCGCCGCGCGTCACTGCGCAGCCGCACCTCACAGGCAGGGTTGACACATTGGCCAAGGCGCCTTTTCAAGTCTGCTCCGCGCTAAACATTTACACTCATTTTACAAGAGCTTACAGCGACTTCTCGTTTTTCTAGAAGAACATTTTTTTAAAGGAGAAGGAAGGGAGGGGGGTTATTGTATCTGAATACAATGTAAACAATTGTGGAATGTGTTTTTGGTATGTAGTGGACCGCGGAAACGACGTGTTGTTTTCTCCCCCCCCCGCCCCGCTACCTGTTGCTAAGCTGCTGTTCTGCTGTTGTAGATACTATTGCTACAGAAAATCTTTTCTGATCGGATTCCGATAGTCTACTGACTTCATATCGATTTCAAGTATTAATAAGGCCTTAAAGTAATTAGTGAGTTTTTGAACAGCAATGCGATCTGTTTTTATAATGTGTCCTAATGGAAGAGGAGACGTGCTCTTGTATGGAGAGACATTTCAGTTATGAATATGCCATTTTCGCTTGGTGGGATGACTACATGCTCTTTTAATTCACTTTAGATAGGCCTATCTTCTCATAATCACCCCGGGCAACATGTTTGGGTTAACTTCGTGTCATGTTGTCGATATAATATCATGTAATTATATATATATATATATATATTTTTTTTTATTGTCAAAATTTGCGTTATATTTACAGGCCAATTTTAAAACAAGGCTATTTGTTCTCACATAACCTTACGGCCAAGTGTACTTAATTATCTGCAAAAAAATAGATCAACTCTGAACTCAGCTTGTTTTTCTAGGTCCACATAACCATGATCTCATGGGGTCTCTCTCTCCGTCCCTTCAGTACAGCCAGAAAGAGAGGGGGGGGGGGGGTTATAGTACTTTGGGTGGAGGTTTATTCGAAGACTATTAATGTGTGTCTTTTCATAGTGATTGTTCTTCCCATACGCTATCGTCTCCATCACTTACAATTACCGTCACCCCAAAAACATTCTATTGTCCCTGGTCACTCATCCTCACGTGATGGGGGCAGCACACCGAACAGGACAGAACAGAATGCGGCCGCACGGCGCTCCATAAAAAAAAAATAGCTGTTTTATTGTTGCATGTGGCGGGGAGGAGTGACAGCGTGCGTTTACTGAACCGGGTTTTTATGAGAGAGAGAGAGAGAGAGAGAGACAGAGAGAGAAAGAGAGAAGCGAGAGACAGAGAGACGAGAGAGAGAGAGAGAGAAGAGAGAGAGAGAGAGAGAGAGAGAGAGAGAGAGAGAAGAGAGAGAGAGAGAGAAGAGAGAGAGAGAGAGACAGAGAAGAGAAGAGAAGAGACAGAGAGAGAGAAGAGGAGAAGAGCAGAGAGAGAGAGAGAGAGACAGAGAGCGAGAGATGACAGGAAGAAGAGAGAGAGAGAGAGAGAGAGAAAGGAGAGAGACGAGAGAGAGCAGAGAGAGGGAGAGACAGAGAGAGATGAGAGAGAGAGATAATACTCATTTGGGCTGAAATTACACAAAGAGGGAAACTATTGTGGCCTTTTCCTATTGGTCTAGCTTCACAGGTCGGTCACGGCTACAATGAATCATTACATGAAACTGTCTTATAAATATTTTAGACGATGACACCTACTGTAGCTAGATAGTTAGCTAGCCAACTACAGCTACTGAAACATGTGGTTGTTCTATGTTCTTGGAGGGAAGAACACTTTACCAGCATCATAGCAGACGTATCGATGAATCGTTGTGTGACACATGAAATATGAGCGATAGTGTAATTCATGTGTAATTAACTACATTAAAAATTAAAAATTAAATGTATGAACGCTTTAAATGGATTATGTGACGTTAGCAGTCAGTCCTGATTGGTCAACGAGTGACGTTAGCAGTCAGTCCTGATTGGTCAACGAGTGACGTTAGCAGTCAGTCCTGATTGGTCAACGAGCTTATTTAAAAGCATCAACATAGAGTTATTCATACTCTAGATACCTGAAGGTAAAATGGTGTGTTTTTCTTTTCCCCCTAGAGGGCAGTTTGAAAACTACATCTTCATAAAGCCACTAACTACCACACACATACACACTCTGTCTCTCTGTCTCTCTGTCTCTCTGTCTATCTCTCTCTCTCTCTCTCTCTCTCTCTCTCTCTCTCTCTCTCTCTCTCTCTCTCTCTCTCAATTCAAGGGGCTTTATTGGCATGGGAAACGTGTTAACATTGCCAAAGCAAGTGAGGTAGATAAGAATCTAAAGTGAATTAAACAATAAAAATGAACATTATACATACAGAAGTTCCATAAGAATGAAGACATTTCAAATGTCATATTATGTCCATATACATGTTGTAACGATGTGTAAATAGTTAAAGTACAAAGATAAAATAAATAAGCATAGATATGGGTTGTATTTACAATGGTGTTTGTTCTTCACTGGTTGCCCTTTTCTTGTGGTAACAGGTCACACATCTTGCTGCTGGGATGTCACACTGTGGAATTTCACCCAGTAGATAAGGGAGTTTATCAAAATTGTGTTTGTTTTCAAATTATTTGTGGGTCTGAGGTAAATATGTGTCTCTAATATGGTCATACATTTGGCAGGAGGTTAGGAAGTGCAGCTCAGTTTCCACCTCATTTTGTGGGCAGTGAGCACATAGCCTGTTATCTTTTGAGAGCCAGGTCTGTCTACGGCGGCCTTTCTCAATAGCAAGGCTATGCTCACTGAGTCTGTACATAGTCAAAGCTTTCCTTAAGTTTGGGTCAGTCATAGTGGTCAGGTATTCTGCCACTGTGTGTACTCTCTCTCTCTCAACACACACACACACACACACACACACACACACACACACACACACACACACACACACACACACACACACACACACACACACACGGGATCGGAGCAGATAGAGCATAGTGATAGAACAAAGGATGAGCTTCTATGTTGTACATTTCTATCATTGCATCACTTTACGGGTCAAAAATACGGTAGTGCACTATATAGGGAATAGGGGGCCATGTAGTGCACTATATAGGGAATAGGGGGCCATGTAGTGCACTATATAGAGAATAGGGGGCCATGTAGTGCACTATATTGGGAATAGGGGCCATGTAGTGCACTATATAGGGAATAGGGGGCCATGTAGTGCACTATATAGGGAATAGGGGGCCATGTAGTGCACTATATAGGGAATAGGTGTCACGCCTTGGTCTTAGTGTTTTGTGTTTTCGTTATATATTTGGTCAGGCCAGGGTGTGACAGGGGTTTACGTGTTGTATTTCGTATTGGGGTTTGTTGCATTTGGGATCGCGGCTGATTAGGGGTGTTGTATAGGCTTGGCTGCCTGAGGCGGTTCTCAATCAGCAGTCAGGTGCTTCTCGTTGCCTCTGATTGGGAACCGTATTTAGGTAGCCTGAGTTTCGCTTTGTCTTTTGTGGGTGATTGTTCCTGTCTCTGTGTAGTGTTCACCAGATAGGCTGTATTAGGTTGGTGGGTGATTGTTCCTGTCTCTGTGTAGTTTCACCAGATAGGCTGTATTAGGTTGGTGGGTGATTGTTCCTGTCTCTGTGTAGTGTTCACCAGATAGGCTGTATTAGGTTGGTGGGTGATTGTTCCTGTCTCTGTGTAGTGTCACCAGATAGGCTGTATTAGGTTGGTGGGTGATTGTTCCTGTCTCTGTGTAGTGTCACCAGATAGGCTGTATTAGGTTGGTGGGTGATTGTTCCTGTCTCTGTGTAGTGTTCACCAGATAGGCTGTATTAGGTTGGTGGGTGATTGTTCCTGTCTCAGTGTAGTTTCACCAGATAGGCTGTATTAGGTTGGTGGGTGATTGTTCCTGTCTCTGTGTAGTTTCACCAGATAGGCTGTATTAGGTTGGTGGGTGATTGTTCCTGTCTCTGTGTAGTGTTCACCAGATAGGCTGTATTAGGTTGGTGGGTGATTGTTCCTGTCTCTGTGTAGTGTTCACCAGATAGGCTGTATTAGGTTGGTGGGTGATTGTTCCTGTCTCTGTGTAGTGTTCACCAGATAGGCTGTATTAGGTTGGTGGGTGATTGTTCCTGTCTCTGTGTAGTTTCACCAGATAGGCTGTATTAGGTTGGTGGGTGATTGTTCCTGTCTCTGTGTAGTGTTCACCAGATAGGCTGTATTAGGTTGGTGGGTGATTGTTCCTGTCTCTGTGTAGTTTCACCAGATAGGCTGTATTAGGTTGGTGGGTGATTGTTCCTGTCTCTGTGTAGTGTTCACCAGATAGGCCTGTATTAGGTTGGTGGGTGATTGTTCCTGTCTCTGTGTAGTGTTCACCAGATAGGCTGTATTAGGTTGGTGGGTGATTGTTCCTGTCTCTGTGTAGTTTCACCAGATAGGCTGTAATTAGGTTGGTGGGTGATTGTTCCTGTCTCTGTGTAGTTTCACCAGATAGGCTGTATTAGGTTGGTGGGTGATTGTTCCTGTCTCTGTGTAGTTTCACCAGATAGGCTGTATTAGGTTGGTGGGTGATTGTTCCTGTCTCTGTGTAGTTTCACCAGATAGGCTGTAATTAGGTTGGTGGGTGATTGTTCCTGTCTCTGTGTAGTTTCACCAGATAGGCTGTATTAGGTTGGTGGGTGATTGTTCCTGTCTCTGTGTAGTTTCACCAGATAGGCTGTATTAGGTTGGTGGGTGATTGTTCCTGTCTCTGTGTAGTGTTCACCAGATAGGCTGTATTAGGTTTCACGTTCCGTTTGTTGTTTTTTTGTATTTATTAAGTTATTTCATGTATCGTCACTTTTCCTTCATTAAAGATCATGAGTAACCACCACGCTGCATTTCGGTCCGACTCTCTTTCAACAAACGAAGAACGCCGTTACAATAGGGGGCCATGTACTGCACTATATAGGGAATAGGGGGCCATGTAGTGCACTATATAGGGAATAGGGGGCCATGTAGTGCACTATATAGGGAATAGGGGGCCATGTACTGCACTATATAGGGAATAGGAGGCCATGTAGTGCACTATATAGGGAATAGGGGGCCATGTAGTGCACTATATAGGGAATAGGGGGCCATGTACTGCACTAAATAGGGAATAGGGTGTTAGGAGGGATTCATTATAGCTGAACGCTCAACAGCATTTATCCCTGGGCTGCTCCGATCCTGTCTGTCTAATGACCAATAGGGTGGGGTCATTTGCATGGGCGCGATTGGACAGGTTAGTGCTGCCATTGTCAAGGCAGCCCCATCTGCAAAGCATTGTATGCTCAGGTAGGGTCATTTGAATACTTCTTAGCCCTGAGCTATTGACATGTCAGCAGGCCTCTGTTTGATAGAGGGGGGGGGGGGGCTTGAATAAGTCAAACATAGGGGAGTTGTCAGTTCTCTATAGGAGGAGAATCACACAGCCATAACAGAGAGGAGGTGTCTATACTCTATAGGAGGAGAATCACACAGCCATAACAGACAGGAGGTGTCTATACTCTATAGGAGGAGAATCACACAGCCATAACAGACAGGAGGTGTCTATACTCTATAGGAGGAGAATCACACAGCCATAACAGAGAGGAGGTGTCTATACTCTATAGGAGGAGAATCACACAGCCATAACAGAGAGGAGGTGTCTATACTCTATAGGAGGAGAATCACACAGCCATAACAGAGAGGAGGTGTCTATACTCTATAGGAGGAGAATCACACAGCCATAACAGAGAGGAGGTGTCTATACTCTATAGGAGGAGAATCACACAGCCATAACAGAGAGGAGGTGTCTATACTCTATAGGAGGAGAATCACACAGCCATAACAGAGAGGAGGTGTCTATACTCTATAGGAGGAGAATCACACAGCCATAACAGAGAGGAGGTGTCTATACTCTATACTCTATAGGAGGAGAATCACACAGCCATAACAGAGAGGAGGTGTCTATACTCTATACTCTGTAGGAGGAGAATCACACAGCCATAACAGAGAGGAGGTGTCTATACTCTATAGGAGGAGAATCACACAGCCATAACAGAGAGGAGGTGTCTATACTCTATACTCTGTAGGAGGAGAATCACACAGCCATAACAGAGAGGAGGTGTCTATACTCTATACTCTGTAGGAGGAGAATCACACAGCCATAACAGAGAGGAGGTGTCTATACTCTATACTCTATAGGAGGAGAATCACACAGCCATAACAACGGGGTGGCTGGGGAGGTGAATTCAGAAACACCATCTGTATGTACTGAGGGCAACGGGGTGGCTGGGGAGGTGACTTCAGAAACACCATCTGTATGGGCTGAGGGCAACGGGGTGGCTGGGGAGGTGACTTCAGAAACACCATCTGTATGGGCTGAGGGCAACGGGGTGGCTGGGGAGGTGATTTCAGAAACACCATCTGTATGGGCTGAGGGAAACGGGGTGGCTGGGGAGGTGACCTCAGAAACACCATCTGTATGGGCTGAGGGCAACGGGGTGGCTGGGGAGGTGACTTCAGAAACACCATCTGTATGGGCTGAGGGCAACGGGGTGGCTGGGAAGGTGATTTCAGAAACACCATCTGTATGGGCTGAGGGAAACGGGGTGGCTGGGGAGGTGACCTCAGAAACACCATCTGTATGGGCTGAGGGCAACGGGGTGGCTGGGAAGGTGACCTCAGAAACACCATCTGTATGGGCTGAGGGCAACGGGGTGGCTGGGGAGATGACCTCAGAAACACCATCTGTATGGGCTGAGGGCAACGGGGTGGCTGGGGAGGTGAATTCAGAAACACCATCTGTATGTACTGAGGGCAACGGGGTGGCTGGGGAGGTGACTTCAGAAACACCATCTGTATGGGCTGAGGGCAACCGGGTGGCTGGGGAGGTGACCTCAGAAACACCATCTGTATGGGCTGAGGGCAACGGGATGGCTGGGGAGGTGACCTCAGAAATACCATCTGTATGGGCTGAGAGCAACGGGATGGCTGGGGAGGTGACCTCAGAAACACCATCTGTATGGGCTGAGGGCAACGGGATGGCTGGGGAGGTGACTTCAGAAACACCATCTGTATGGGCTGAGGGCAACGGGGTGGCTGGGGAGGTGACCTCAGAAACACCATCTGTATGGGCTGAGGGCAACGGGGGTAGCTGGGTAGGTGACCTCAGAAACACCATCTGTATGGGCTGAGGGCAACGGGGTGGCTGGGAAGGTGACCTCAGAAACACCATCTGTATGGGCTGAGGGCAACGGGGTGGCTGGGAAGGTGACCTCAGAAACACCATCTGTATTGGCTGGAGACAGTGTCATTTTGGTAGGGAGGTGGAGACAGTGTCATTTTGGTAGGGAGGTGGAGACAGTGTCATTTTGGTGGGGTGGTGGAGACAGTGTCATTTTTGTAGGGAGGTGGATACAGTGTCATTTTGGTGGGGAGGTGGAGACTGTGCCATTTTGGTGGGGAGGTGGAGACAGTGCCATTTTCGTGGGGAGGTGGAGACAGTGCCATTTTGGTGGGGATGTGGAGACAGTGTCATTTTGGTGGGGAGGTGGAGACTGTGTCATTTTGGTGGGGTGGTAGAGACAGTGTCATTTTGGTGGGGAGGTGGAGACAGTGTCATTTTGGTGGGGAGGTGGAGACAGTGTCATTTTGGTAGGGAGGTGGGGACAGTGTCATTTTGGTGGGGAGGTGGAGACAGTGTCATTTTGGTAGGGAGGTGGAGACAGTGTCATTTTGGTGGGGAGGTGGAGACAGTGTCATTTTGGTGGGGAGGTGGAGACAGTGTCATTTTGGTGGGGAGGTGGAGACAGTGTCATTTTGGTAGGGAGGTGGAGACAGTGTCATTTTGGTGGGGAGGTGGAGACAGTGTCATTTTGGTGGGGAGGTGGAGACAGTGTCATTTTGGTGGGGAGGTGGAGACAGTGTCATTTTGGTGGGGAGGTGGAGACAGTGTCATTTTGGTGGGGAGGTGGAGACAGTGTCATTTTGGTGGGGAGGTGGAGACAGTGTCATTTTGGTGGGGAGGTGGAGACAGTGTCATTTTGGTGGGGAGGTGGAGACAGTGTCATTTTGGTGGGGAGGTGGAGACAGTGTCATTTTGGGTGGGGAGGTGGAGACAGTGTCATTTTGGTGGGGGAGGTGGAGACTGTGTCATTTTGGTGGGGAGGTGGAGACTGTGTCATTTTGGTGGGGAGGTGGAGACTGTGTCATTTTGGTGGGGAGGTGGAGACTGTGCCATTTTGGTGGGGAGGTGGAGACTGTGCCATTTTGGTGGGGAGGTGGAGACATTGTCATTTTCGTGGGGAGGTGGAGACAGTGCCATTTTGGTGGGGATGTGGAGACAGTGTCATTTTGGTGGGGAGGTGGAGACTGTGTCATTTTGGTGGGGAGGTGGAGACTGTGTCATTTTGGTGGGGAGGTGGAGACAGTGTCATTTTGGTGGGGAGGTGGAGACAGTGTCATTTTGGTGGGGAGGTGGAGACAGTGTCATTTTGGTAGGGTGGTAGAGACAGTGTCATTTTGGTGGGGAGGTGGAGACAGTGTCATTTTGGTAGGGAGGTGGAGACAGTGTCATTTTGGTTGGGAGGTGGAGACAGTGTCATTTTGGTGGGGAGGTGGAGACTGTGTCATTTTGGTGGGGAGGTTGAGACAGTGTCATTTTGGTGGGGAGGTGGAGACAGTGTCATTTTGGTGGGGAGGTGGAGACAGTGTCATTTTGGTAGGGAGGTGGAGACAGTGTCATTTTGGTAGGGAGGTGGAGACAGTGTCATTTTGGTGGGGAGGTGGAGACAGTGTCATTTTGGTAGGGAGGTGGAGACAGTGTCATTTTGGTGGGGAGGTGGAGACAGTGTCATTTTGTTTCTTATGTAAATTATGTATTTTTAATAAATAAGCTAAATCTCTTCCTCTCTCCATCTCTCTCTCCATCTCTCTCTCCATCTCTCTATCACTCAATTAGTATTTGGTCGCATTTCCTTTAAATGGTTTCACTTGGGTCAAACATTTCTGGTAGCCTTCCACAAGCTTCCCACAATAAGTTGGGTGAATGTTGGCCCATTTCTCATGACAGAGCTGGTGTAACTAAGTCAGGTTTGTAGGCCTCCTTGCTCACACATGCTTTTTCAGTTCTGCCCACAACTTTTCCACGGGATTGAGGTCATTGGCTTTGTGCCACTCCAATACCTTGACTTTGTTGTCCTACCTCTTAGCGCACGGATCCCGTTAACGGATCGACAACATCCGATGAAGTTGGAGCGAGCCGAATACAAATGACAAAATAGTAATATTAAACATTCATGAATATATAAGTGTCTTACATCATTTAAAAGCTTAACTTCTAGTTAATCCAACAGCGTTGTCAGATTTCAAAATGGCTTTGCGGCGAAAGCGAAACCATGCAATTATCTGAGGTCAACGCCCCGCTTCCCAAATAGCGATAAACTAAGTCACTTACCTTTGAAGATCTTCCTCTGTTTGCAATCCTAATGGTCCCAGCTACACAATGAATGTCAGTTATGTTCGATAAAGTCCTTCTTTATATCCCTAAAATGTCCGTTTAGTTGGCGCGCTTGATTCAGTAATCCACTCGTTCAACATGCATACAAACAAATCCAAAAAAGTTACCAGTTAAGTTCGTCCAAACAAGTCAAACGATGTATCTAATTAATCCTCAGGTACTCTAATATCTAAATAAATGATAATATTTAAGACAGAGAATAGTATGTTCAATAGGAAAGATAAATAACGAAGATCGCGCACCTCATTCACTCGCGCAACAAGACTACTTTTCTCATTTTTCAAAAAAGAAGCCTGAAACCCTTAATAAAGACTGTTGACATCTAGTGGAAGCCATAGGAACTGCAATCTGGGAGCTATTTATTTGTATATCCCATAGACTAGCATTGAAATGACCTGTGACCTCAAAATAAAAACGCCTCTGATTTCTTCTTGCCATATCAGTTCTATTATACTCACATACATTATTTTAACAGGTTTAGAAACTTCAGAGTGTTTCTATCCAATGGTACCAATTATATGCATATCCTGGCTTCTGGGCCTGAGTAACAGGCAGTTTACTTTGGGCACGTCATTCATCCGAACTTCCGAACACTGCCCCCTAGCCCTAAGAGGTTTTAAGCCATTTTGCCTCAACTTTGGAAGTGTGCTTGGGGTCATTGTCCATTTGGAAGACCCATTTGCAACCAAGATTTTAACTTCCTGATTGATGTCTTGAGATGTTGCCTCAATATATCTACATAATTTCCTTTGCTCATTACGTCATGTCTTTTGTGAAGTGCACCAGTCCCTCCTGCAGCAAAGCACCCCCACAACATGATGCTGCCACCCCCGTGCTGCACGGTTGGGATGGTGTTCTTCGGCTTGCAAGCCTCCCCCTTTTTCCTCCAAACAGAACGATGGTCATTATGGCCAAACAGTTCCATTTTTGTTTCAACAGACCAGAGAACATTTCTCCAAAAAGTACGATCTTTGTCCCCATGTGCAGTTAGTTGCAAATCGTAGTCTGGCTTTATGGTGGTTTTGGGGCAGTGGCTTCTTCCTTGCTGAGCGGCCTTTCAGGTTATGTCGATATAGGACTCGTTTTACTGAATATATAGATACTTTTGTACCTGTTTCCTCCAGCATCTTCACAAGGTCCTTTGCTGTTGTTCTGGGATTGATTTGCACTTTTTGCACAAAAGTACGTTCATCTCTAGGAGACAGAACGTGTCTCCTTCCTGAGCGGTATGACGGCTGCGTGGTCCCATGGTGTTTATACTTGCGTACTATTGTTTGTACAGATGAATGTGGTACCTTCAGGTGTTTGGAAATTGCTCCCAAGGATGAACCAGACTTGTGGAGATCTACAATTATTTTTCTGAGGTCTTGGCTGATTTCTTTTGATTTTCCCATGATATCAAGCAAAGAGGCACTGAGTTTGAAGGCAGGCCTTGAAATACATCCACAGGTACACCTCCAATTGACTCAAATGATGTCAATTTGCCTATCAGAA
>NC_034194.2:44552715-44557715 GCF_002021735.2 Oncorhynchus kisutch
GACTGGAAGAGGGTGGTCTGGAAACGATATGTTCATTTATTATGGATTCTTGAAATTATTGATAAGATAATACCATTGTCTTTGAGAACAGCTTGATGCTGACAAGCATGTTTGTTGTTGTTTACAATCATGAGCTAAATTTAATTTATTATGGAATAAACATAATAAACATATTTTATTTTCAGATAAATTGTAGAGTGGGCCAAGCCACAACTGAAAATGTTTCACTCAGCAGGCCAAATGGCATTATGACAGTTTTATATTTTGTTCCTCGCTAAAGATTCAAATTTGGGACTGTTTTGCAGTGTAAACTGTGTGGCTCTGAACCGTTCAACTCTACTGAGTCTGCGCAGAAGTGTTTGTGTGTAGCTAGCTACGTAAATATGGCTGTCGGAAAGTGAAACGCAAATGACAATAAACCCGCCTGATCCGAAAACCACGTCTACAGGGGACCGAAAGGACACATAAGTTATAAACCAACATGTCTCGGCACAGAAATGTCCGAGGCTGCAACTACGATGAAGGTTAGATTCTGTGAATTTGCTACTGACAGTTTTGGACCCTTCGACGCAAGGCCTGAAGTTGTTAGCTATCAGTTAGCTGGTACTGCTAACAGTTGGCCAATATAGCTAACAGTTAACTGGTTAGCCAATATAGCTAACAGTTGGCCAATATAGCTAACAGTTATCTGGTTAGCCAATATAGCTAACAGTTAGCTTGTTAGCCAATATAGCTAACAGTTAGCTTGTTAGCCAATATAGCTAACAGTTAGCTTGTTAGCCAATATAGCTAACAGTTAGCTTGTTAGCCAATATAGCTAACCGTTATCTGGTTAGCCAATATAGCTAACCGTTATCTGGTTAGCCAATATAGCTAACAGTTATCTGGTTAGCCAATATAGCTAACATGTAGTTGGTTAGCCAATACAGCTAACAGTTAGCTGGTTAGCCAATATAGCTAACAGGTTGTTGGTTAGCCAATATAACTAACAGTTAGCTACCTAGCTAACATGAACTTGAAAAACGTATAATCATCAAATGTATTTATATAGCCCTTCGTACATCAGCTGATATCTAAAAGTGCTGTACAGAAACCCAGCCTAAAACCCCAAACAGCAAGCAATGCAGGTGTAGAAGCACCTATAACTGTTGCTGTCGTGTCCTATTCGGGCTGTCACAACCCGACTAAACGCAACGAGTTAAGCAACAACTAGTGTGGGCGGACTGGAACTTTTTATTTTATATTTATAAACAAATAAATAAATACTGCTTTCAAATACAAAAAAATAATATCCCGCAATTTACAAAGAACAATTGTGGTGTCTACTTGCAGACTATTCTCAAATTAATGTTATTGGTTACGTGTTTAGCAGACGTTATTGTTGGTGTAGCAAAATGCTTATAACGGTAAATGCTTATGGGTGGCATCTAGTTAATTGGCATAGTTGGCAAGCTAGGACAACTATCTTAAGCATATGTCAATGGTATTGTTTAATTAGCTAATGTTTCTTTCTAACTTTCAATGTGTTTAACCATTATGCTGGTTAGCTAGGTAACTCTACAGCTGTAACTATCAAGCTGTCAAAAGTTCCAACAACTGAAGCTGGTTGCTGTTGTTAACTAGCCAGTGATCTAACTAACAAAGTTTACAGTTTAGCCAGCCAGATATACCCATCATTGATTGTAAGAAAATGGTTCTGTCCCAGAAAAGGCCAAGCTCACACCCAGGCAGAGTTGCTGAGGAGGCAAAGTGAAAGCCATCAGCTGTGTCAAAAGTGTGACAAATGTATCATGCACTCACTACTGTAAGTCAGTCTGGATAAGAGTATCTGCAAAATGACTCAAATGTAAAACCTAGCTAGTGTGTGTGTGTGTGTGTGTGGGACCTAGCTAGTGTGTGTGTTTGGGACCTAGCTAGTGTGTGTGTGTGGGACCTAGCTAGTGTGTGTGTGTGTGTGGGACCTAGCTAGTGTGTGTGTGTGTGTGGGACCTAGCTAGTGTGTGTGTGTGGGACCTAGCTAGTGTGTGTGTGTGGGACCTAGCTAGTGTGTGTGTGTGGGACCTAGCTAGTGTGTGTGTTTGTGGGACCTAGCTAGTGTGTGTGTTTGTGGGACCTAGCTAGTGTGTGTGTTTGTGGGACCTAGCTAGTGTGTGTGTTTGTGGGACCTAGCTAGTGTGTGTGTTTGTGGGACCTAGCTAGTGTGTGTGTTTGTGGGACCTAGCTAGTGTGTGTGTTTGTGGGACCTAGCTAGTGTGTGTGTTTGTGGGACCTAGCTAGTGTGTGTGTTTGTGGGACCTAGCTAGTGTGTGTGTTTGTGGGACCTAGCTAGTGTGTGTGTTTGTGGGACCTAGCTAGTGTGTGTGTTTGTGGGACCTAGCTAGTGTGTGTGTTTGTGGGACCTAGCTAGTGTGTGTGTTTGTGGGACCTAGCTAGTGTGTGTGTGTGTGGGACCTAGCTAGTGTGTGTGTGTGTGGGACCTAGCTAGTGTGTGTGTGTGTGGGACCTAGCTAGTGTGTGTGTGTGGGACCTAGCTAGTGTGTGTGTGTGTGGGACCTAGCTAGTGTGTGTGTGTGGGACCTAGCTAGTGTGTGTGTGTGGGACCTAGCTAGTGTGGTGTGTGTGTGTGGGACCTAGCTAGTGTGTGTGTGTGGGGACCTAGCTAGTGTGTGTGTGTGGGACCTAGCTAGTGTGTGTGTGTGGGACCTAGCTAGTGTGTGTGTGTGTGGGACCTAGCTAGTGTGTGTGTGTGGTGTGTGGGACCTAGCTAGTGTGTGTTGTGTGGGACCTAGCTAGTGTGTGTGTGTGGGACCTAGCTAGTGTGTGTGTGTGGACCTAGCTAGTGTGTGTGTGTGGGACCTAGCTAGTGTGTGTGTGTGGGACCTAGCTAGTGTGTGTGTGTGGGACCTAGCTAGTGTGTGTGTGTGGGACCTAGCTAGTGTGTGTGTGTGGGACCTAGCTAGTGTGTGTGTGTGTGTGTGTGTGTGCGACCTAGCTAGTGTGTGTGTGTGGGACCTAGCTAGTGTGTGTGTGGGACCTAGCTAGTGTGTGTGTGTGGGACCTAGCTAGTGTGTGTGTGTGTGTGTGTGTGTGTGTGCGACCTAGCTAGTGTGTGTGTGTGGGACCTAGCTAGTGTGTGTGTGGGACCTAGCTAGTGTGTGTGTGTGGGACCTAGCTAGTGTGTGTGTGTGGGACCTAGTTAGTGTGTGTGTGTGGGACCTAGTTAGTGTGTGTGTGTGGGACCTAGCTAGTGTGTGTGTGTGGGACCTAGCTAGTGTGTGTGTGGGACCTAGCTAGTGTGTGTGTGTGGGACCTAGCTAGTGTGTGTGTGGGACCTAGCTAGTGTGTGTGTGTGGGACCTAGCTAGTGTGTGTGTGGGGTTTGTGGGACCTAGTTAGTGTGGTGTATATGGGACCTAGTTAGTGTGTGTATATGGGACCTAGTTAGTGTGTGTATATGGGACCTAGTTAGTGTGTGTATATGGGACCTAGTTAGTGTGTGTGTGTGGGACCCTAGTTAGGTGATGTGTGTTGTACATAGCTATGTTGTGTGTGTGGGACCTAGCTAGTGTGTGTGTGTGGGACCTAGCTAGTGTGTGTGGTGTGGGACCTAGCTAGTGTGTGTGTGTGGGGACCTAGCTAGTGTGTGTGTGTGGGGACCTAGCTAGTGTGTGTGTGGGACCTAGCTAGTGTGTGTGTGTGGGACCTAGCTAGTGTGTGTGTGTGGGACCTAGCTAGTGTGTGTGTGTGGGACCTAGCTAGTGTGTGTGTGTGGGACCTAGCTAGTGTGTGTGTGGGACCTAGCTAGTGTGTGTGTGTGGGACCTAGCTAGTGTGTGTGTGTGGGACCCTAGCTAGTGTGTGTGTGTGGGACCTAGCTAGTGTGTGTGTGGGGACCTAGCTAGTGTGTGTGTGTGGGACCTAGCTAGTGTGTGTGTGTGGGACCTAGCTAGTGTGTGTGTGGGACCTAGCTAGTGTGTGTGTGGGACCTAGCTAGTGTGGTGTGTGGGGACCTAGCTAGTGTGTGTGTGGGACCTAGCTAGTGTGGTGTGTGGGACCTAGCTAGTGGTGTGTGTGGGACCTAGCTAGTGTGTGTGTGTGGGACCTAGCTAGTGTGTGTTGTGGGACCTAGCTAGTGTGTGTGTGGGACCTAGTTAGTGTGTGTGGGTGTGTGGGTGTGTGGGACCTAGTTAGTGTGTGTGTGTGGGACCTAGTTAGTGTGTGTGTGTGGGACCTAGTTAGTGTGTGTGTGGACCTAGCTAGTGTGTGTGTGTGGGACCTAGCTAGTGTGTGTGGTGGGACCTAGCTAGTGTGTTGTGTGGGACCTAGCTAGTGTGTGTGTGGGACCTAGCTAGTGTGTTGTGTGGGACCTAGCTAGTGTGTGTGTGTGGGACCTAGCTAGTGTGTGTGTGTGGGACCTAGCTAGTGTGTGTGTGTGGGACCTAGCTAGTGTGTGTGTGTGGGACCTAGTTGGCCTAGTGTGTGTGTGTGGGACCTAGTTAGTGTGTGTGTGTGTGTGTGTGTGTGTGGGACCTAGTTAGTGTGTGTGTGTGGGACCTAGTTAGTGTGTGTGTGTGGGACCTAGCTAGTGTGTGTGTGGGACCTAGCTAGTGTGTGTATATGGGACCTAGCTAGTGTGTGTATATGCTAGTGTCATTAACTGAATTGCACCCCTTGCATACTTTGACATGAGGAAGTATATGGACAGTCTGTTGATGATGGCTACTGCATCTCCCCTGCTACAGGTCTGTCTCACTACCCTAGTACACAGTACACACTAAACACTACCCAAGTACTTTATAACTGTAAGGCCAAGGTGTGAAATGGAATCCTATTCCCTATATAGTGCACTACTTTTGACCAGGCCGCTGATCCAACTTAGGGCACAATAAAATAAAGCACTATATAGGGATTCGTATTCACACTGCCTTTTTACACATGTTGCTACAGCCTGGTTTAAAATGGATTCCATTGGTTTAAAATGGATTCCATTGGTTTAAAATGG
>NC_034194.2:44562715-44590215 GCF_002021735.2 Oncorhynchus kisutch
AGGTTAGAGGTCGGAGGAGGGGGTCACCCGGCGTTTCTGTACGGAACACAGACCCAGCTGGTCAAAGCTAAAGAACAGACGCCCCTCTTACCCATAACCCCTTTCACCTTCGACACGCCCTCCCCCGACGACGTCGTACGAGCCAATCAGAAGAAGGCCTTCACCCGCGAGTAAAGGTCACTAAGGAAGTGGACTGACTGTTGCTAGGCCACGCCCCCAAATGGCACCCTACATTACTTTGGTCTCTGGTTTTTAAAGTAGTGCACTGTTCAGGGAATAGGGTGTCGTTTGAGGCGTAACCAAGGTGATTAAAGAACAACAACAGAGCTGTTGGAGGTTTTATAAAAGAAAGGGATTTTTAATTATAATTTTTTTAACGGCTGTTTTTAAAGTTATCTGAGAGTTGTATTAAGAAATGTGAAAGTGTTTTTTTTTTTCCCACTGTAGGCTAGGTAAGATTTTGCTCCCATTTTTATTTTTATAGTCCAGACAGCCTATCCTATCTATAGCATGACCGTCTACAGATGGACTATCAACAAAACTCTTTGTTCATAAACAACTGCTTGCTAAGGTTACGGTTAGGGTTAGAATAAGGGTGAGGATTAGAATAAGGGTTAGGATTAGAATAAGGGTTAGGGGTGAGGGTTAAGATTAGGATTAGAATAAGGGTTAGGATTAGAATAAGGGTGAGGGTTAGGGGTGAGGGTTAGGGGTGAGGGTTAGGTTAGAGGTGAGGGTTAGGGGTGAGGGTGAGGGTTAGGTTTAGAGGTTAGGGGTGAGGGTTAGGGTTAGAGGTGAGGGTTAGGTTAGGGGTTAGGGTTAGAGGTGAGGGTTAGGGGTTAGGGTTAGAGGTGAGGGTTAGGGCTAGGGGTTAGAGGTGAGGGTTAGGTTAGGGGTGAGGGTTAGGGTTAGAGGTGAGGGTTAGGGCTAGGGGTGAGGGTTAGGGGTTAGGGTTAGAGGTGAGGGTTAGGGGTTAGGCTAGGGGTTAGGGTTAGTAGATAGTTGCCATGTTACTATCCTAATGAAATGTTACCAGGGTTAGTGGTGAGGGTTAGTGGTGAGGGTTAGTGGTGAGGGTTAGGGGTGAGGGTTAGGGGTGAGGGTTAGGGGTGAGGGTTAGGGGTGAGGGTTAGGGGTGAGGGTTAGGCTAGGGGTTAGGCTAGGGGTTAGGGTTAGTAGATAGTTGCCATGTTACTATCCTAATGAAATGTTACCAAGAGGTTTTGTACATATTCTACCTTCTGATTAGGGGTGAGGGTGAGGGTTAGGTTTAGAGGTTAGGGGTGAGGGTTAGGGTTAGAGGTTAGGGGTTAGGGGTTAGGGTTAGAGGTTAGAGGTTAGGGGTTAGGGTTAGAGGTTAGAGGTTAGGGGTTAGGGTTAGAGGTTAGGGGTGAGGGTTAGGGTTAGAGGTTAGAGGTTAGGGGTTAGGGTTAGAGGTTAGAGGTTAGGGGTTAGGGTTAGAGGTTAGAGGTTAGGGGTTAGGGTTAGAGGTTAGGGGTGAGGGTTAGGGTTAGGGTTAGAGGTTAGAGGTTAGGGGTTAGGGTTAGAGGTTAGAGGTTAGGGGTTAGGGTTAGAGGTTAGGGGTTAGGGTTAGAGGTTAGGGGTTAGAGGTTAGAGGTTAGAGGTTAGGGGTTAGGGTTAGAGGTTAGGGTTAGAGGTTAGAGGTTAGAGGTTAGGGGTGAGGGTTATTCTACCTTCTGATTGGTCTGTTTTTTGGCTGATAACATTGTGTTGTGTTGTGTTGTGTTGTGTTGTGTTGTGTTGTATTTTGTATGATTCTGAAATCTTTTTTTAAGGTGAATCTTCTTTTTTTGTTTGTTGCAGTGTCTCTTTTCTAGAAAGATGAGAAGTCCCTTCATTTTTAGAAAGAAAGAAAGGGGTTAGTGTGTCTGCAGGTGTGCAGCTGCTATTGGAAATATGGATCAGTAAACCATTGTTCTGGTGTGTGTGTGTGTGTGTGTGTGTGTGTGTGTTTGCAGGGGGATATATTTGAGTTTTAGAGGACACCTGGAGTTTTTCCCACGTATGAGCATACACACACACACACACACACACACACACACACACAGCTTTAATGGTTTGCTAAATACAAGGTATTTTAAGTTAAGAGAATGATCTTAAGTATGACGTGACAGCACTAATGAAATAAAAACTAACATCTGAATGTGTTAAACTGAAAGCTTTTTAAAAATGTTTTATCCATCAGAACTATCGACTTGTTGAAGCTGAAAACACACTGTTACCATGTACACCCTTTTAAAGAAAGAAGTCACACTGTTACCATCATGTACACCCTTTAAAGAACGAATTCACACTGTTACCATCATGTACACCCTTTATAGAAAGAAGAGAAAGAATTCACACTGTTACCATCATGTACACCCTTTATAGAAAGAAGAGAAAGAATTCACACTGTTACCATCATGTACACCCTTTATAGAAAGAAGAGAAAGAATTCACACTGTTACCATCATGTACACCCTTTATAGAAAGAAGAGAAAGAATTCACACTGTTACCATCATGTACACCCTTTATAGAAAGAAGAGAAAGAATTCACACTGTTACCATCATGTACACCCTTTATAGAAAGAAGAGAAAGAATTCACACTGTTACCATCATGTACACCCTTTATAGAAAGAAGAGAAAGAATTCACACTGTTACCATCATGTACACCCTTTATAGAAAGAAGAGAAAGAATTCACACTGTTACCATCATGTACACCCTTTATAGAAAGAAGAGAAAGAATTCACACTGTTACCATCATGTACACCCTTTATAGAAAGAAGAGAAAGAATTCACACTGTTACCATCATGTACACCCTTTATAGAAAGAAGAGAAAGAATTCACACTGTTACCATCATGTACACCCTTTATAGAAAGAAGAGAAAGAATTCACACTGTTACCATCATGTACACCCTTTATAGAAAGAAGAGAAAGAATTCACACTGTTACCATCATGTACACCCTTTATAGAAAGAAGAGAAAGAATTCACACTGTTACCATCATGTACACCCTTTATAGAAAGAAGAGAAAGAATTCACACTGTTACCATCATGTACACCCTTTATAGAAAGAAGAGAAAGAATTCACACTGTTACCATCATGTACACCCTTTATAGAAAGAAGAGAAAGAATTCACACTGTTACCATCATGTACACCCTTTATAGAAAGAAGAGAAAGAATTCACACTGTTACCATCATGTACACCCTTTATAGAAAGAAGAGAAAGAATTCACACTGTTACCATCATGTACACCCTTTATAGAAAGAAGAGAAAGAATTCACACTGTTACCATCATGTACACCCTTTATAGAAAGAAGAGAAAGAATTCACACTGTTACCATCATGTACACCCTTTATAGAAAGAAGAGAAAGAATTCACACTGTTACCATCATGTACACCCTTTATAGAAAGAAGAGAAAGAATTCACACTGTTACCATCATGTACACCCTTTATAGAAAGAAGAGAAAGAATTCACACTGTTACCATCATGTACACCCTTTATAGAAAGAAGAGAAAGAATTCACACTGTTACCATCATGTACACCCTTTATAGAAAGAAGAGAAAGAATTCACACTTCACCACTATTTATAAAAAATATTAAAAAACACAAGCGACCTTTTGAAGTATTGGGAAGTAAACTGTCACTCCTGACGTGTTCCCTGGTGCAAAATCACGACTCTCATCACATCTTGATGCTTTCAACAATTGAATGGATCTATTTACCAACATCTGACAGTCTGTACTTTTCCTTGTCTTCCATGTCACGTCTGTTTTCCCTGTTTTGTGATTTCTATCAGGTTTAGGTAAAGATGAGACAGTTAGCTGGGGTAGTTGGCTGAGTGATGGTTCTTCTGGGGTAGTTGGCTGAGTGATGGTTCTTCAGGGGTAGTTGGCTGAGTGACGGTCCTTCAGGAGTAGTTGGCTGAGTGATGGTTCTTCTGGGGTAGTTGGCTGAGTGATGGTTCTTCAGGGGTAGTTGGCTGAGTGATGGTCCTTCGGGTGTAGTTAACTGAGTGATGGTCCTTCGGGGGTAGTTAGCTAAGTGATGGTCCTTTGGGGGTAGTTAGCTGAGTGATGGTCCTTCGGGGGTAGTTAGCTGAGTGATGGTCCTTCAGGGGTAGTTAGCTGAGTGATGGTCCTTCGGGTGTAGTTAGCTGAGTGATGGTCCTTCAGGGTAGTTAGCTGAGTGATGGTCCTTCAAGGGTAGTTAGCTGAGTGATGGTCCTTCGGGTGTAGTTAACTGAGTGATGGTCCTTCGGGTGTAGAAAGCTAAGTGATGGTCCTTCAGGGGTAGTTTGCTGAGTGATGGGATTTTGTTGAAATTATATACGTCTTCCAAGTGGATTCTGTGTAAGTTTTGTGTGTGTGTGTGTGATATCTGAATGCAGATATGTGTGTTATGAGACAGACAGCTGGACATAGACTACACACACTATCTGTGCTCTTCAGACAGCACTAACAGACGTGGGTTGCTGCAGGAACACAAATGTCACAGCACTCATCTGCACACACACACACCACACCCCACCCGATCACTTTGCTCTTCTGTCTCTCGCCTGCTTCTCTCTCTCTCTCTCTCTCTCTCCACCACCTACGTTGGAAAAAGTGATTGTGTGTCGATGAGTTTTGTAAGATCAAGCCATCTTGCGATCTTTGGTTTTGCAGAGTGATGTTCTGTTGTCTCACCTCTTACAAAATCCGTAGGAAACAGTAGCATCACTCCTGCCTCCTAGTGGTATGAATGGGGTGGAGACCATGGGACTAGGTCTGCTTTTCAGATGCTATTCCCCCTAGGGTTCTGGTCAAATGCCGTTTGGTACCAAGACGACATGTCTGTCGATTCAAAGCGGTCCCTCTTGTGGTAGCCTCCTGATCGTTCCAAACCTCTCCTGGATACCCTGCATTCAATGTCAAATGTAAATGTAAAAAACATGTAAAAAATGTTTTATTCAAATAACATAGAAGGTCCAAAATGTACTAAGACGGGTGTTGTTGATGACATGATGGGTTTATTACTATGCCTTACTCTGCTATAGCCTTTACTGCACCCTGGTGGTAGGGAGGGAGATTACAGTTAGGATTATCTTAGATCTTCATGGACTCTCTCTCTCTGTCTCTCTGTCTGTCTCTCTGTCTCTCTCTGTCTCTCGCTCTGTCTCTCTCTGTCTCTCTGTCTGTCTCTCTCTCTCTGTCTCTCTCTGTCTCTCACCCCCTCCATTTGCTTTCCCTTTCAGTTATTTTCTCAGGGCAGTTACATCCAGTTTGAATTGACTCTGCAGTATTACTAGGTGAACTGTTCAGGGCCTAATGAAAGTCTACAGCCCCCATTTCTGCCTTAAAATGACATCACAAACTACATATGGGGTCAATGCTCTGCTCTATACAAGCTATGTATGGGGTCAATGCTCTGCTCTACACAAGCCACTTATGGGGTCAATGCTCTGCTCTACACAAGCTACATATGGGGTCAAATGATCTGCTCTACACAAGCTACATATGGGGTCAAATGATCTGCTCTAACTAAGACAACAGGAATTGAAAAGGTTTATTCCAAAGTGTTGGTTAGTCTAATTATGATGCCTGTTTGCATCAGGGGCATAGACATGGATGGCCTGGGTGGACAGAGGCGCCCACCCCCACTGGGTGGACAGAGGCGCCCACCCCCACTGGGTGGACAGAGGCGCCCACCCCCACTGGGTGGACAGAGGCGCCCACCCCCACTGGGTGGACAGAGGCGCCCACCCCCACTGGGTGGACAGAGGCGCCCACCCCCACTGGGTGGACAGAGGCGCCCACCCCCACTGGGTGGACAGAGGCGCCCACCCCCACTGGGTGGACAGGGCGCCCACCCACCCTGGGTGGACAGAGGCGCCCACCCCCACTGGGTGGACAGAGAGGCCCACCCCCACTGGGTGGACAGAGAGGCCCACCCCCACTGGGTGGACAGAGAGGCCCACCCCCACTGGGTGGACAGAGAGGCCCACCCCCACTGGGTGGACAGAGAGGCCCACCCCCACTGGGTGGACAGAGAGGCCCACCCCCACTGGGTGGACAGAGAGGCCCACCCCCACTGGGTGGACAGAGGCGCCCACCCCCACTGGGTGGACAGAGAGGCCCACCCCCACTGGGTGGACAGAGGCGCCCACCCCCACTGGGTGGACAGAGGCGCCCACCCCCACTGGGTGGACAGAGGCGCCCACCCCCACTGGGTGGACAGAGGCGCCCACCCCCACTGGGTGGACAGAGGCGCCCACCCCCACTGGGTGGACAGAGGCACCCACCCCCACTGGGTGGACAGGGCGCCCACCCACCCTGGGTGGACAGAGGCGCCCACCCCCACTGGGTGGACAGGGCGCCCACCCACCCTGGGTGGACAGAGGCGCCCACCCCCACTGGGTGGACAGAGAGGCCCACCCCCACTGGGTGGACAGAGAGGCCCACCCCCACTGGGTGGACAGAGAGGCCCACCCCCACTGGGTGGACAGAGAGGCCCACCCCCACTGGGTGGACAGAGAGGCCCACCCCCACTGGGTGGACAGAGGCGCCCACCCCCACTGGGTGGACAGAGAGGCCCACCCCCACTGGGTGGACAGAGGCGCCCACCCCCACTGGGTGGACAGAGGCGCCCACCCCCACTGGGTGGACAGAGGCGCCCACCCCCACTGGGTGGACAGAGGCGCCCACCCCCACTGGGTGGACAGAGGCGCCCACCCCCACTGGGTGGACAGAGGCGCCCACCCCCACTGGGTGGACAGAGGCGCCCACCCCCACTGGGTGGACAGAGGCGCCCACCCCCACTGGGTGGACAGGGCGCCCACCCACCCTGGGTGGACAGAGGCGCCCACCCCCACTGGGTGGACAGGGCGCCCACCCACCCTGGGTGGACAGAGGCACCCACCCCCACTGGGTGGACAGAGAGGCCCACCCCCACTGGGTGGACAGAGAGGCCCACCCCCACTGGGTGGACAGAGAGGCCCACCCCCACTGGGTGGACAGAGAGGCCCACCCCCACTGGGTGGACAGAGAGGCCCACCCCCACTGGGTGGACAGAGAGGCCCACCCCCACTGGGTGGACAGAGAGGCCCACCCCCACTGGGTGGACAGAGAGGCCCACCCCCACTGGGTGGACAGAGAGGCCCACCCCCACTGGGTGGACAGAGAGGCCCACCCCCACTGGGTGGACAGAGAGGCCCACCCCCACTGGGTGGACAGAGAGGCCCACCCACCTAATCAGATTTATTTTTACACATCACATTTTTGTATTTTTTGTAATAAAAAAGTTTAGTTTTTTAGAGTGAAAATCAAAAAAATCTATTTGAAACCGAATTTAAAAAATAAGAACATTTTTCACACAGGTTCCCTTTCCTTCGCCAGGCGGGCCGCTTGGGAACTTTCTATTCGTCAAAATCCAGGCACCACCTGCACAGTGCTGATGGAAAGACAGCAGTCACACACAGCGTGACGTTAAAGGATGAGCAGTCCATCGACTCAGACATAATAAACCAGTGGGTCCTAGTGGTTAGAGTGGAGGGGCGGCAGGGCAGCCTAGTGGTTAGAGTGGAGGGGCGGCAGGTAGCCTAGTGGTTAGAGTGGAGGGGCGGCAGGTAGCCTAGTGGTTAGAGTGGAGGGGCGGCAGGTAGCCTAGTGGTTAGAGTGGAGGGGCGGCAGGGCAGCCTAGTGGTTAGAGTGGAGGGGCGGCAGGGCAGCCTAGTGGTTAGAGTGGAGGGGCGGCAGGTAGCCTAGTGGTTAGAGTGGAGGGGCGGCAGGGCAGCCTAGTGGTTAGAGTGGAGGGGCGGCAGGTAGCCTAGTGGTTAGAGTGGAGGGGCGGCAGGGCAGCCTAGTGGTTAGAGTGGAGGGGCGGCAGGTAGCCTAGTGGTTAGAGTGGAGGGGCGGCAGGTAGCCTAGTGGTTAGAGTGGAGGGGCGGCAGGGCAGCCTAGTGGTTAGAGTGGAGGGGCGGCAGGTAGCCTAGTGGTTAGAGTGGAGGGGCGGCAGGGCAGCCTAGTGGTTAGAGTGGAGGGGCGGCAGGTAGCCTAGTGGTTAGAGTGGAGGGGCGGCAGGGCAGCCTAGTGGTTAGAGTGGAGGGGCGGCAGGTAGCCTAGTGGTTAGAGTGGAGGGGCGGCAGGGCAGCCTAGTGGTTAGAGTGGAGGGGCGGCAGGGCAGCCTAGTGGTTAGAGTGGAGGGGCGGTAGAGTAGCCTAGTGGTTAGAGTGGAGGGGTGGCAGGGCAGCCTAGTGGTTAGAGTGGAGGGGCGGCAGGTAGCCTAGTGGTTAGAGTGGAGGGGCGGCAGGGCAGCCTAGTGGTTAGAGTGGAGGGGCGGCAGGGCAGCCTAGTGGTTAGAGTGGAGGGGCGGCAGGTAGCCTAGTGGTTAGAGTGGAGGGGCGGCAGGTAGCCTAGTGGTTAGAGTGGAGGGGCGGCAGGTAGCCTAGTGGTTAGAGTGGAGGGGCGGCAGGTAGCCTAGTGGTTAGAGTGGAGGGGCGGCAGGGTAGCCTAGTGGTTAGAGTGGAGGGGCGGCAGGTAGCCTAGTGGTTAGAGTGGAGGGGCGGCAGGTAGCCTAGTGGTTAGAGTGGAGGGGCGGCAGGGTAGCCTAGTGGTTAGAGTGGAGGGGCGGCAGGGTAGCCTAGTGGTTAGAGTGGAGGGGCGGCAGGGTAGCCTAGTGGTTAGAGTGGAGGTGCGGCAGGGTAGCCTAGTGGTTAGAGTGTAGAGGCGGCATGGTAGCCTAGTGGTTAGAGTGGAGGGGCGGCAGGGTAGCCTAGTGGTTAGAGTGGAGGGGCGGCAGGGTAGCCTAGTGGTTAGAGTGGAGGGGCGGCAGGGTAGCCTAGTGGTTAGAGCTTTGGACTAGTAACCGGAAGGTTGCAAGTTCAAACCCCCCGAGCTGACAAGGTACAAAAAATCTGCCGTTCTGCCCCTGAACAGGCACTTAACCCACTGTTCATAGGCCGTCATTGAAAATAATAATTTGTTCTTAACTGACTTGCCTAGTTAAATAAAGGTCATATAACATAGGGTGTTGGGCCAAAATGGCTTCAATGCGCATCGGCTGTGTCTGGAACTTCCTGTGTGGAAGCGCCTGCTTTCAATATACTCGGTAGCCCTCGTTTACTCAAGTGTTTCCTTCATTTCGCCAGTTACAGGAACGGACGGAGAGGAACGTTGCGGAATGACACAATTTCATGTCATCAAATATGTATCACTATGCTGAGAGATTTGTGTGGAGTGTGTTGTGTTCATAGCCATTTACATAAAAATAATTGGAATTTCATTGCAAAAACTTAGTCAAATCCAATACAACACCTCACAGAGTGAAACTGTCTGTATTTTCAAGTATTGTGGCGCCAGCATCATGTCATGGGTATGCTTGTCACCGGCAGGGACGGAACATTTGTCAGATTCAAAAACAAATATGGAAAGGAGAAAAGCCCAAATATGTCTGTCTTCCGAATACCGACCCCGGGAGTTTTTTTAAATGTAGTTTTCAGCTGAATACCGACCCCGGGAGTTTTTTAAAATGTAGTTTTCAGCTGAATACCGACCCCGGGAGTTTTTTTAAATGTAGTTTTCAGCTGAATACCGACCCCGGGAGTTTTTTAAAATGTAGTTTTCAGCTGAATACCGACCCCGGGAGTTTTTTAAAATGTAGTTTTCAGCTGGACAATTACAAACATGTTAACGACTAAGATGCACCAGACTGGCTTTCCATTTGGTGTTTTGTTCCCGAGGGGTCCAGTCTCAGTCCTGACTTAAATCTGCTTGAAAATCTGAAACGAAGTTTGCATATTGCAGTAGATCCCAAACCAATTGACTGAACTTGAGCAATTTTGTCCCAAAAAAACCAAAAACAATGATGGAAATGATTTACAGCTGTAATGTCTTTCAGAGTTGCTTCCACCAATCAGTACCTCTGTGGTGTGATGACATATACGCCGTCAAGACATCTTTTGTTTTTAAATTAATTTACACATTTTTTGTTTTCTTTCACTGTGAAAATGTGGAACAGGTCGTGTAGATCAGTAGGGGAAAAAATAATCGAATTGAACCCCATTTTAGATTACTATTTCAGGCAGTAAAAAAATGTGCCAACTGCAAGGTGTGTGTAGGTGTTCACTAGGTCCTGTATGTGCTTAATTTACTGTTATTTGCTTAGCGTGTTAAGACACCAGGTTAAACGCTAGCTGGGTAAACACAGTTGACTTGTTGATGTATTCAGGTCATTAACTAAATCCGTTAGGGTTAGAATGTCTAGCATCCGTTTGTCCCAGGAAGTTGACCTCCAGGCTCAGGCCCAGGGCTTACGACCAGGATATGGAGACTTTATTGTGTTTAGATAGGCAGGGCAGGTAAACAGTAGTAGTGTTCTCTAGGTGGCCCTGGGGTTACACTGACTCAGGGAGAGAGTCCTAGTCAATCCCACCCTGCCCTGGGGACTAACTGGGAGGGAAGAGAGGAGGAGGGTGGGGGAGAGAGGAGGAGGGCGGGGGAGAGAGGAGGGCAGGGGAGAGAGGAGGAGGGCGGGGGAGAGAGGAGGAGGGCGGTGAAGAGAGGAGAAGGCGGGGAAGAGTCCAAATCCCAGAAAGTCCAAATAGAATCCCATCAAAATTGTCCCAAAATAAAAAACAATAATGTGCAAATCACTTCAAAATGCAAAAATATTGTAAATCACAAAAAAAATCCAATCAACAGGATCAATCTCACCAGATGGTTCTTCTTTAATTTACTGTGCATTCTACATCTCCCTGGGCATTCTACATCTCCCTGGGCATTCTACATCTCCCTGGGCATTCTACATCTCCCTGTGCATTCTGCATCTCCCTGGGCATTCTACATCTCCCTGGGCATTCTACATCTCCCTGGGCATTCTACATCTCCCTGGGCATTCTACATCTCCCTGTGCATTCTACATCTCCCTGTGCATTCTACATCTCCCTGGGCATTCTACATCTCGCTGTGCATTCTACATCTCCCTGGGCATTCTACATCTCCCTGTGCATTCTACATCTCCCTGGGCATTCTACATCTCCCTGGGCATTCTGCATCTCCCTGGGCATTCTACATCTCCCTGGGCATTCTACATCTCCCTGGGCATTCTACATCTCCCTGTGCATTCTACATCTCCCTGTGCATTCTACATCTCCCTGGGCATTCTACATCTCGCTGTGCATTCTACATCTCCCTGGGCATTCTACATCTCCCTGGGCATTCTACATCTCCCTGGGCATTCTACATCTCCCTGTGCATTCTGCATCTCCCTGTGCATTCTACATCTCCCTGGGCATTCTACATCTCCCTGTGCATTCTACATCTCCCTGTGCATTCTACATCTCCCTGTGCATTCTACATCTCCCTGTGCATTCTACATCTCGCTGTGCATTCTACATCTCCCTGGGCATTCTACATCTCCCTGTGCATTCTACATCTCCCTGGGAATTCTACATCTCCCTGGGCATTCTACATCTCCCTGGGCATTCTGCATCTCCCTGTGCATTCTGCATCTCCCTGTGCATTCTACATCTCGCTGTGCATTCTACATCTCCCTGTGCATTCTACATCTCCCTGTGCATTCTACATCTCCCTGGGCATTCTACATCTCCCTGGGCATTCTACATCTCCCTGGGCATTCTGCATCTCCCTGTGCATTCTGCATCTCCCTGTGCATTCTACATCTCGCTGTGCATTCTACATCTCCCTGTGCATTCTACATCTCCCTGGGCATTCTGCATCTCCCTGTGCATTCTGCATCTCCCTGTGCATTCTACATCTCCCTGTGCATTCTGCATCCCCCTGTGCATTCTGCATCCCTCTGTGCATTCTGCATCTCCCTGTGCATTCTGCATCTCCCTGTGCATTCTGCATCTCCCTGTGCATTCTGCATCACCCTGTGCATTCTGCATCCCCCTGTGCATTCTGCATCTCCCTGTGCATTCTTCATCTCCCTGTGCATTCTACATCTCGCTGTGCATTCTACATCTCGCTGTGCATTCTGCATCTCCCTGTGCATTCTGCATCTCCCTGTGCATTCTGCATCCCCCTGTGCATTCTGCATCTCCCTGTGCATTCTGCATCCCCCTGTGCATTCTGCATCTCGCTGTGCGAACTCAAAACAGGTTTCCCCACCCCCAAAAAACGACCTAAAATCAAGCAACTTCACTGATTTAAACGAAATGACCAGTTCTGATCCCGTACACAGACTCGAGGGGGGGCCTGAGAGGGTGGGCCGTCTTCCGGCGTCAGTCTTCAAGATGTAAAATTCTTAAGTCCCCTAAAAAACTTTTCTGCCACAGAAATGTCCAGTTTCTTAGACAGTTTTACAACTGTGGCAATGAAACACCACAACATCCATGTTTTTAACACACCGGGTATGCTACCATATCTTCACTAGGGTCACATTTACCACAGCATCCACTACCATATCTTCACTAGTGACACATTTACCACAGCATCCACTACCATATCTTCACTAGGGTCACATTTACCACAGCATCCACTACCATATCTTCACTAGTGACACATTTACCACAGCATCCACTACCATATCTTCACTAGTGACACATTTACTACAGCATCCACTACCATATCTTCACTAGTGACACATTTACCACAGCATCCACTACCATATCTTTAGTGGTTTAGGGATGA
This sequence comes from Oncorhynchus kisutch, assembly GCF_002021735.2. Taxonomy (NCBI): domain Eukaryota; kingdom Metazoa; phylum Chordata; class Actinopteri; order Salmoniformes; family Salmonidae; genus Oncorhynchus; species Oncorhynchus kisutch. The sequence goes on from NC_034194.2 coordinate 44,575,361, forward strand.
CAGCTCTTACAGCGTATTTTACATAACCAAGCTTCACATGACTAGGTATTCCCCCCTCACTGTCCTGTTACATAACCAAGCTTCACATGACTAGGTATTTGCTCTTTATCAGAAACCTACCGGACCGACAGACTCTTTTTCCTCCCCTCACCCAGCAGGTCAGACGCTGGGCTCCGACCGGGATTTCAACCTGAACATCCGTCGTCACCCCTGAGATGACCCCTTTGACGGGTGTCTCTACTCCGAAGTTCAAAACACACAGCTTCTGTTGTCCGGATTTCTTTTGAATCTCACTTCAATCTTCCTCTGTTATTCACTTACAATTGAATGATTAATGACTCCTGGTCACTCTGACAGACTCCACTTTTCCCAGCCCATACTTATAACAGTCAGAATTGGCCAGATACATCAAATCAAAGTTTATTTGTCACGTGCGCTGAATACAACAGGTGTAGTAGACCTTACAGTGAAATGCTGAATACAACAGGTGTAGGTAGACCTTACAGTGAAATGCTGAATACAACAGGTGTAGTAGACCTTACAGTGAAATGCTGAATACAACAGGTGTAGTAGACCTCACAGTGAAATGCTGAATACAACAGGTGTAGTAGACCTTACAGTGAAATGCTGAATACAACAGGTGTAGTAGACCTCACAGTGAAATGCTGAATACAACAGGTGTAGTAGACCTTACAGTGAAATGCTGAATACAACAGGTGTAGGTAGACCTCACAGTGAAATGCTGACTACAACAGGTGTAGTAGACCTCACAGTGAAATGCTGAATACAACAGGTGTAGTAGACCTTACAGTGAAATGCTGAATACAACAGGTGTAGTAGACCTCACAGTGAAATGCTGAATACAACAGGTGTAGTAGACCTCACAGTGAAATGCTGAATACAACAGGTGTAGTAGACCTCACAGTGAAATGCTGAATACAACAGGTGTAGGTAGACCTCACAGTGAAATGCTGAATACAACAGGTGTAGTAGACCTCACAGTGAAATGCTGAATACAACAGGTGTAGTAGACCTCACAGTGAAATGCTGAATACAACAGGTGTAGTAGACCTCACAGTGAAATGCTGAATACAACAGGTGTAGTAGCCCTCACAGTGAAATGCTAAATACAACAGGTGTAGTAGACCTCACAGTGAAATGCTGAATACAACAGGTGTAGTAGACCTTACAGTGAAATGCTGAATACAACAGGTGTAGTAGACCTCACAGTGAAATGCTGAATACAACAGGTGTAGTAGACCTCACAGTGAAATGCTGAATACAACAGGTGTAGTAGACCTCACAGTGAAATGCTGAATACAACAGGTGTAGTAGACCTCACAGTGAAATGCTGAATACAACAGGTGTAGGTAGACCTCACAGTGAAATGCTGAATACAACAGGTGTAGGTAGACCTCACAGTGAAATGCTGAATACAACAGGTGTAGGTAGACCTCACAGTGAAATGCTGAATACAACAGGTGTAGTAGACCTCACAGTGAAATGCTGAATACAACAGGTGTAGTAGACCTCACAGTGAAATGCTGAATACAACAGGTGTAGGTAGACCTCACAGTGAAATGCTGAATACAACAGGTGTAGTAGACCTCACAGTGAAATGCTGAATACAACAGGTGTAGTAGACCTCACAGTGAAATGCTGAATACAACAGGTGTAGTAGACCTCACAGTGAAATTCTGAATACAACAGGTGTAGGTAGACCTCACAGTGAAATGCTGAATACAACAGGTGTAGTAGACCTCACAGTGAAATGCTGAATACAACAGGTGTAGTAGACCTCACAGTGAAATGCTGAATACAACAGGTGTAGTAGACCTCACAGTGAAATGCTGAATACAACAGGTGTAGTAGACCTCACAGTGAAATGCTGAATACAACAGGTGTAGTAGACCTCACAGTGAAATGCTGAATACAACAGGTGTAGTAGACCTCACAGTGAAATGCTGAATACAACAGGTGTAGGTAGACCTCACAGTGAAATGCTGAATACAACAGGTGTAGTAGACCTCACAGTGAAATGCTGAATACAACAGGTGTAGTAGACCTCACAGTGAAATGCTGAATACAACAGGTGTAGTAGACCTCACAGTGAAATTCTGAATACAACAGGTGTAGGTAGACCTCACAGTGAAATGCTGAATACAACAGGTGTAGTAGACCTCACAGTGAAATGCTGAATACAACAGGTGTAGTAGACCTCACAGTGAAATGCTGAATACAACAGGTGTAGTAGACCTCACAGTGAAATGCTGAATACAACAGGTGTAGTAGACCTCACAGTGAAATGCTGAATACAACAGGTGTAGTAGACCTCACAGTGAAATGCTGAATACAACAGGTGTAGTAGACCTCACAGTGAAATGCTGAATACAACAGGTGTAGGTAGACCTCACAGTGAAATGCTGAATACAACAGGTGTAGGTAGACCTCACAGTGAAATGCTGAATACAACAGGTGTAGGTAGACCTCACAGTGAAATGCTGAATACAACAGGTGTAGTAGACCTCACAGTGAAATGCTGAATACAACAGGTGTAGTAGACCTCACAGTGAAATGCTGAATACAACAGGTGTAGGTAGACCTCACAGTGAAATGCTGAATACAACAGGTGTAGTAGACCTCACAGTGAAATGCTGAATACAACAGGTGTAGTAGACCTCACAGTGAAATGCTGAATACAACAGGTGTAGTAGACCTCACAGTGAAATTCTGAATACAACAGGTGTAGGTAGACCTCACAGTGAAATGCTGAATACAACAGGTGTAGTAGACCTCACAGTGAAATGCTGAATACAACAGGTGTAGTAGACCTCACAGTGAAATGCTGAATACAACAGGTGTAGTAGACCTCACAGTGAAATGCTGAATACAACAGGTGTAGTAGACCTCACAGTGAAATGCTGAATACAACAGGTGTAGTAGACCTCACAGTGAAATGCTGAATACAACAGGTGTAGTAGACCTCACAGTGAAATGCTGAATACAACAGGTGTAGTAGACCTCACAGTGAAATGCTGAATACAACAGGTGTAGTAGACCTCACAGTGAAATGCTTACTTACAGGCTCTAACCAAGCTGTTTCCTTAGAAATTCTAGAGACAATTAGGAGGCCTGCATCTTGTGACCGTAGCGTACGTGTAGGTATGTACGGCAGGACCAAATCAGAGAGATAGGTAGGAGCATGCCCATGTAATGCTTTGTAGGTTAGCAGTAAAACCTTGACATCAGCCCTTGCCTTGACAGGAAGCCAGTGTAGGGAGGCCTCACAGTGAAATGCTGAGTACAACAGGTGCCTTGACAGGAAGCCAGTGTAGGGAGGCTAGCAGGGGTTGGGGTTGTTGTTTATCAGTGGTATTCTGTGGTGGCAGGGGTTGTTGTTTATCAGTGGTATTCTGTGGTGGTAGGGGTTGTTTATCAGTGGTATTCTGTGGTGGTAGGGGTTGTTGTTTATCAGTGGTTTTCTGTGGTGGTAGGGGTTGTTTATCAGTGGTTTTCTGTGGTGGTAGGGGTTGTTTATCAGTGGTATTCTGTGGTGGTAGGGGTTGTTTATCAGTGGTATTCTGTGGTGGTAGGGGTTGTTGTTTATCAGTGGTAGTCTGTGGTGGTATGGGTTGTTGTTTATCAGTGGTATTCTGTGGTGGTAGGGGTTGTTGATCAGTGGTATTCTGTGGTGGTAGGGGTTGTTGTTTATCAGTGGTATTCTGTGGTGGTAGGGGTTGTTGTTTATCAGTGGTATTCTGTGGTGGTAGGGGTTGTTTATCAGTGGTTTTCTGTGGTGGTAAGGGTTGTTTATCAGTGGTTTTCTGTGGTGGCACTGGAGTAATATGATCAAGCTCCTATTTGGACGAGACCAAAGGACTTCCGCCTGTTTGAATGTCCATTGCTAGTCTCTTCTTCTTATTGGTGTCCTTTTAGTAGTGGTTTCTTTGCAGCATTTCCACCATGAAGGCCTGATTCACACAGTCTCCTCAGAACAGTTGATGTTGAGATGTGTCTGTTACTTGAATTCTGTGAAGCTTTTGTTTGGGCTGCAATTTCTGAGGCTGGTAACTCTGATGATCTTATCCTCGGCAGCAGAGGTAACTCTGGGTCTTCCTGTCCTGTGGCGGTCCTCATGAGACCCAGTTAACTCTAATGATCTTATTCTCTGCAGCAGAGGTAACTCTGGGTCTTCCTGTCCTGTGGCGGTCCTCATGAGACCCAGTTAACTCTAATGATCTTATCCTCGGCAGCAGAGGTAACTCTGGGTCTTCCTGTCCTGTGGCGGTCCTCATGAGACCCAGTTAACTCTAATGATCTTATTCTCTGCAGCAGAGGTAACTCTGGGTCTTCCTGTCCTGTGGCGGTCCTCATGAGACCCAGTTAACTCTAATGATCTTATTCTCTGCAGCAGAGGTAACTCTGGGTCTTCCTGTCCTGTGGCGGTCCTCATGAGACCCAGTTAACTCTAATGATCTTATTCTCTGCAGCAGAGGTAACTCTGGGTCTTCCTGTCCTGTGGCGGTCCTCATGAGACCCAGTTAACTCTAATGATCTTATTCTCTGCAGCAGAGGTAACTCTGGGTCTTCCTGTCCTGTGGCGGTCCTCATGAGACCCAGTTAACTCTAATGATCTTATTCTCTGCAGCAGAGGTAACTCTGGGTCTTCCTGTCCTGTGGCGGTCCTCATGAGAGCCAGTTAACTCTAATGATCTTATCCTCTGCAGCAGAGGTAACTCTGGGTCTTCCTGTCCTGTGGCGGTCCTCATGAGAGCCAGTTTCATCATAGCGCTTGATGGTTTGTACGACTGCACTTTTCAAAGTTCTTGACATTTTCCATATTAAATTACCTTCATGTCTTAAAGTAATGATGGACTGTAATTTCTCTTTGCTTATTTGAGCTGTTCTTGCCATAATATGGACTTGGTCTTTTACCAAATAGGGCTATCTTCTGTATACCACCCCTAACTTGTCACAACACAACTGATTGCATTAAGAAGGAAATAAATTCCACAAATGAACTTTTAACAAGACACACCTGTTAACCGAAATGCATTCCAGGTGACAACCTCATGAAGCTGGTTGAGAGAATGCCAAGAGTGTGCAAAGCTGTCAACAAGGCAAAGGGTGGCTACTTTGAAGAATCACAAATATAAAATACATTTTGATTTGTTTTGACATATTTTGGTTACGACATGATTTCCATATGTGTTGTTTCATAGTTTGAAGCTCATTCGGTAGAGGAACACACACACACACACACACACACACACACACACACACACACACACACACACACACACACACACACACACACACACACACACACACACACACACACACACAATAACACACACACACACACACACACACACACAATAACACACACACACACACACACACACACACAACCACACAATAACACACACACACACACACACAACCACACACACACACACACACACACACACACACACACACACACACACACACACACACACACACACACACACACACACACACACACAATAACACACACACACACAATAACACACACACACACACACACACCAAAGACAGAAGTAGAATATTGAGAGAAGGTTAGTAGTGTGTGAGACCACCTAGCGACCCACCCCTGAGCCTTTCGAGGGGGAAACCCAACTCTCTTGTGTGTTTTTATCAATCAGTCTTCTACCAGCAGGGGAGTTTTTCCTGTTGACTCATTCAGAGAAATCTTGGTCAGAGAAAGTCCATTTATCAAACATGTGTGTGTGTGTGTGTGTGTGTGTGTGTGTGTGTTTGTCTCTTTTCTCCCAGATCTCTGGCGAGGTGATTCGTTCCTTCGGTTCGCGATAATGCTTCTGCGAAACGTTGTCACTGTTCTATTTCCACGGCAACCGCCAGTTCTGAAATTAACCCTTTCCTGACTAGACTGCTGCAGTCTGATACCACATGGGCTAAGTTGGATGAATCAGTGGTAACTTGGTGCTTACTGGGCGGTGGTTTTGTGAATCAGTCGTCTAGCAAAGGGGGGTTTTCTGTTCTTCAGAAAGACTCATTCAGAGAAACCTAATTCTCAGCTCAAACCTCTGGATCATACCACCTCTCTCCTCTCTCTACCCTTCTCCTCCTCTCTACCCATCTCCTCCTCTCTACCCATCTCCTCCTCTCTCTACCCTTCTCCTCTCTCTACCCTTCTCCTCCTCTCTCTACCCCTCTCCTCCGCTCTCTACCCTTCTCCTCTCTCTACCCCTCTCCTCCTCTCTCTACCCTTCTCCTCCTCTCTCTACCCTTCTCCTCCTCTCTCTACCCTTCTCCTCCTCTCTCTACCCTTCTCCTCCTCTCTCTACCCCTCTCCTCCGCTCTCTACCCTTCTCCTCTCTCTACCCCTCTCCTCCTCTCCCTACCCATCTCCTCCTCTCTCTACCCCTCCTCTCTCTACCCCCCCTCCTCTCTCTACCCATCTCCTCCTCTCTAGCCCTCTACCTCTCTCTACCCCTCTCCTCGCTACCATCTCTACCCCTCTCCTCTCTACCATCTCTCCACCTCTCTCCTCTCTACCCCTCTCGTCTCTACCATCTCTCTACCCCTCTCCTCTCTTCCATCTCTACCCCTCTCCTCTCTTCCATCTCTACCCCACTCCTCTCTACCATCTCTCTACCCCTCTCCTCTCTACCATCTCTACCCCTCTCCTCTCTACCATCTCTCCTCTCCTCTCCTCTCCTCTCCTCTCCTCTCCTCTCCTCTCCTCTCCTCTCCTCTCCTCTCCTCTCCTCTCCTCTCTGAAACATCTCTCTCCCATGTGCTGTTTATGTGTGTAAGTGTGAGAGAGTGAGTTGTGTGTGTGTTGTATTCGTCAATCTGTGTGTGTGTGTGTGTACTTGTCAATCTGCGTTCATGACAAGGTAAATCATTAGTTCGGTTCGCACCCCTGAAAATCATTCTGAGAAACGCTGTGTCACTGATCTATTTCCACGGCAACCGCCAGTTCTGAAATTAACCCTTTCCTGACTAGGCTGGGCCAGGGGCTGGGCCGAGGGCTGGGCCAGGGGCTGGACTGGGCTAGATGAATCAGTGGTGTGCTGTTATGACTGGGGTGACTGGGCCACCCTGGTGTCACATCCTGCAGGAACAGGTTGATTTCAGAGAGGAATGACGCAGCACCAACCTCAGACTACTGGAAACGGGCTGTTGAATCAAAACATTGGCACGCAACTTGAATTGGTTTTATTTCATATACTGCACACCAAGTTCTATATTATACTATATTACTGTGTCTCTCTCTTCACCTAGTTCTATATTATACTATATTACTGTGTCTCTCTCCTAGCTAAGGGCCGTGAGGCACCTAGTTCTATATTATACTATATTACTGTGTCTCTCTCTTCACCTAGTTCTATATTATACTATATTACTGTGTCTCTCTCCTAGCTAAGGGCCGTGAGGCACCTAGTTCTTTACTGGTTCACAGTGTGTGTATTACTGTGTCTCTCTCCTAGCTAAGGGCCGTGAGGCGGCGCCGCAGAGTAAACTGGACTAAGTGTGTGTATTACTGTGTCTCTCTCCTAGCTAAGGGCCGTGAGGCGGCGCCGCAGAGTAAACTGGACTAAGTGTGTGTATTACTGTGTCTCTCTCCTAGCTAAGGGCCGTGAGGCGGCGCCGCAGAGTAAACTGGACTAAGTGTGTATATTACTGTGTCTCTCTCCTAGCTAAGGGCCGTGAGGCAGCGCCGCAGAGTAAACTGGACTAAGTGTATATTACTGTGTCTCTCTCTTAGCTAAGGGCCGTGAGGCGGCGCCGCAGAGTAAACTGGACTAAGTGTGTGTATTACTGTGTCTCTCTCTTAGCTAAGGGCCGTGAGGCAGCGCCGCAGAGTAAACTGGACTAAGTGTGTATTACTGTGTCTCTCTCTTAGCTAAGGGCCGTGAGGCGGCGCCGCAGAGTAAACTGGACTAAGTGTGTGTATTACTGTGTCTCTCTCCTAGCTAAGGGCCGTGAGGCGGCGCCGCAGAGTAAACTGGACTAAGAAGTTCTGCCAGACCATGGGCTGTGTGTGGTGTGTGTCCGTGTGGGCTGTGTGTGGTGTGTGTCCGTGTGGGCTGTGTGTGGTGTGTGTCCGTGTGGGCTGTGTGTGTGTCCATGTGGTGTTTGGTGTGTGTCCGTGTGGGGTGTGTGTGGTGTGTGTCCGTGTGTGTCCATGTGGTGTGTGTCCGTGGTGTGTGTTTGTGTGTGTGTGTGTGTGTGTGTGTGTCCGTGTGGGGTGTGTGTGTGTGTGTGTGTGTGTGTGTGTGGTGTGTGTCCGTGTGTGGTGTGTGTCCATGTGGTGTGTGTCCGTGGTGTGTGTGTGTGTGTGTCTGTGTGGTGTGTGTGTGGTGTGTGTGTGTGTGTGTGTGTGTCCATGTGGTGTGTGTCCGTGTGTGGTGTGTGTGGTGTGTGTGTGTGTGTCACTCCAGGTGTCACTCCATCAGCTCTACAGACCTGATTTAGCTCATCAAGGAAGGTTACATTCGAACAGCGAATCAGGTGGCTGCCTGCAACTCAATATATAGAGTATGTAGAGTAGAGAGCTTTAGAGGTAGAACAGGCAAGATGAGTAATCTAAGCAACTGACCATGGTATGATTGTTGATGCCACACATGGTGATTCCAGCATCTCAGAAACAGCTGCCTTCCTGGGATTTTTATGCACACCAGGGGTCCTGGTGTGGTAGAACAGGGGTCCTGGTGTGGTAGAACAGGGGTCCTGGTGTGGTAGAACAGGGGTCCTGGTGTGGTAGAACAGGGGTTGAGTGGCCTTATACAGCTGGTTGAGTGGCCTTATACAGCTTGTTGAGTGGCCTTATACAGCTGGTTGAGTGGCCTTATACAGCTTGTTGAGTGGCCTTATACAGCTAGTTGAGTGGCCTTATACAGCTGGTTGAGTGGCCTTATCCAGCTGGTTGAGTGGCCTTATACAGCTTGTTGAGTGGCCTTATACAGCTGGTTGAGTGGCCTTATACAGCTGGTTGAGTGGCCTTATACAGCTAGTTGAGTGGCCTTATACAGCTAGTTGAGTGGCCTTATACAGCTGGTTGAGTGTGGTCTTACTGCCAGCATACTGTCTGTGGTGGTAAATAGACAGCTACACATAATATAGATGGGAACTCTCTTGGTGGATAGTGTGGTCTACAGCTTATCATAAGGTACTCTACCTCAGGCGAGCAAGACCTCGAGACTTCTTTAATATTAGACATCGCACACCAGCTGTTATTGACAAATAGACACACACCCCCACCCCTAGTCTGTTCTGCCGGTGCAGGGAAAATCCTGCCAGCTCTATAGTGTCTGTTTCTTTGTTCAGCCACGTCTCGGTGATGTCCCCTTGGTAGGATAATCTTAATAGTAGGTCATCAATTTTATTTTCTAACGATTGCACGTTAGCAAGGAGAACGGATGGCAGTGGGAGTTTACTTCGCTCGCCTCAGGCTTCTCAGAAGGATCTCCGATCTGCGGCCCCTTTTCCGGCGTCTTTTCTTCACGCAGAAGGAGTGGACCTGGGCCTGTTCCAGTGAAAGGCGTGGATCTGGGCCTGTTCCAGTGAAAGGAGTGGATCTGGGCCTGTTCCAGGGAAAGGAGTGGATCTGGGACTGTTCCAGTGAAAGGCGTGGATCTGGGCCTGCTCCAGTGAAAGGCGTGGATCTGGGCCTGTTCCAGTGAAAGGCGTGGATCTGGGCCTGTTCCAGTGAAAGGCGTGGATCTGGGCCTGTTCCAGTGAAAGGCGTGGATCTGGGCCTGTTCCAGTGAAAGGCGTGGATCTGGGCCTGTTCCAGTGAAAGGCGTGGATCTGGGCCTGTTCCAGTGAAAGGCGTGGATCTGGGCCTGTTCCAGTGAAAGGCGTGGATCTGGGCCTGTTCCAGTGAAAGGCGTGGATCTGGGCCTGTTCCAGTGAAAGGAGTGGATCTGGGCCTGTTCCAGTGAAAGGCTGGATCTGGGCCTGTTCCAGTGAAAGGCGTGGATCTGGGCCTGTTCCAGTGAGAGCAGGATATCCTTCTCGTCGGACTCATTATTAAAAGGAAAACGTTTCTTCCAGTTCAAGGTGAGTGATCGCTTTTCTGATGTCCAGAAGTCATAAGAGACGGCAACATTACGTACAAAATAAGTTTAAACATCCCGAAGAGTTCTACCACAATGTTCTACATCCCGACCACTAAGAGTTCTACCACAGTGTTCTACATCCCGACCACTAAGAGTTCTATCACAGTGTTCTACATCCTGACCACTAAGAGTTCTATCACAGTGTTCTACATCCCGACCACTAAGAGTTCTATCACAGTGTTCTACATCCCGACCACTAAGAGTTCTACCACAGTGTTCTACATCCCGACCACTAAGAGTTCTACCACAGTGTTCTACATCCCGACCACTAAGAGTTCTACCACAGTGTTCTACATCCTGACCACTAAGAGTTCTACCACAGTGTTCTACATCCTGACCACTAAGAGTTCTACCACAGTGTTCTACATCCCGACCACTAAGAGTTCTACCACAGTGTTCTACATCCCGACCACTAAGAGTTCTACCACAATATTCTACATCCCGACCACTAAGAGTTCTATCACAGTGTTCTACGTCCCGACCACTAAGAGTTCTATCACAGTATTCTACATCCCGACCACTAAGAGTTCTACCACAGTGTTCTACATCCCGACCACTAAGAGTTCTATCACAGTGTTCTACGTCCCGACCACTAAGAGTTCTACACAGTGTTCTACGTTCCGACCACTAAGAGTTCTACCACAGTGTTCTACATCCCGACCACTAAGAGTTCTACCACAGTGTTCTACATCCCGACCACTAAGAGTTCTACCACAGTGTTCTACGTCCCGACCACTAAGAGTTCTACCACAGTGTTCTACATCCCGACCACTAAGAGTTCTACCACAGTGTTCTACATCCCGACCACTAAGAGTTCTACCACAGTGTTCTACATCCTGACCACTAAGAGTTCTATCACAGTGTTCTACGTCCCGACCACTAAGAGTTCTATAACAGTGTTCTACATCCCGACCACTAAGAGTTCTATCACAGTGTTCTACATCCCGACCACTAAGAGTTCTACCACAGTGTTCTACATCCCGACCACTAAGAGTTCTATAACAGTGTTCTACATCCTGACCACTAAGAGTTCTATCACAGTGTTCTACATCCCGACCACTAAGAGTTCTATCACAGTGTTCTACATCCCGACCACTAAGAGTTCTATCACAGTGTTCTACATCCCGACCACTAAGAGTTCTATAACAGTGTTCTACATCCTGACCACTAAGAGTTCTACCACAGTGTTCTACATCCCGACCACTAAGAGTTCTATATCAGTGTTCTACATCCTGACCACTAAGAGTTCTATCACAGTGTTCTACATCCCGACCACTAAGAGTTCTATATCAGTGTTCTACATCCTGACCACTAAGAGTTCTATCACAGTGTTCTACATCCCGACCACTAGGAGTTCTATATCAGTGTTCTATGTAGGGTTATATCAGTGTTCTATGTTCTCTCCCAAGAATCTGATGTGTTCTATGTCCCGACCAGTAGTATATCAGGAGAGAACCTGACCACTAAGTGTTCTGCTCCAGAGCTAACATCCTGGTACTCTGGACCCTGCCTTTTGGACCAGAACGGAACGGACACAAGCTTTCGTATTCGATTCCACAAATCTTTATTGTCCGAGTTCCGTACGCTCACATTCTCTTATTCAAGTCCACAACGCTTTAAAAAAACAATAAGATAATGTTACAATTCAACAATGTTATACAATTTTCTGTTTGCAAAACGAAAGAACATCCATTGTGTACATGGCCCGTTGGATACTTATTATCGACATAAAGATGCTTCAAGCACACAGAGAAACGAGAAGTAGCTGAGAGAGATTGACTGATACCATGTCTTTATGTGTATCTTCTCTCTTCTGTAATGATCTTGAAAGTGTACGTGTGTCTGAGTCGTGTTGTGACTGACAGTAGTGAAAGTGCCGAGTGTGGCTGATAACCATGGTGATGTTGCTACGGTATTAGTCAGCATGGCGACATAGTGACTCAGTGCACAGTCTAAATTAAAGTTACCATTTCAATGTTGTTTCTCACGCTCTCTTTCTCACTCGGCCTCTACCTTTCTTTCTCTCTCTCTCTCTGTCTCTCTCTCTCTCTCTCTGTCTCTCTCAATTCAATTCAATTCAAGGGCTTTATTGGCATGGGAAACATGTGTTAACATTGCCAAAGCAAGTGAGGTAGATAATATAGCAAGTGAGGTAGCAAGTGAGGTAGATAATATATAATGTGAATATATCAAATAAAAATTAACAGTAAACATTACACATACAGAAGTTTCAAAACAATAAAGACATTACAAATGTCATATTATATATATATATATACAGTGTTCTAACAATGTACAAATGGTTAAAGGACACAAGATAAAATAAATAAGCATAAATATGGGTTGTATTTACAATGGTGTGTGTTCTTCACTGGTTGCCCCTTTTCTTGTGGTAACAGGTCACAAATCTTGCTGCTGTGATGGCACACTGTGGAATTTCACCCAGTAGATTTGGGAGTTTATCAAAATTTGATTTGTTTTCGAATTCTTTGTGGATCTGTGTAATCTGAGGGAAATATGTCTCTCTAATATGGTCATACATTTGGCAGGAGGTTAGGAACTGCAGCTCAGTTTCCACCTCATTTTGTGGGCAGTGAGCACATAGCCTGTCTTCTCTTGAGAGCCATGTCTGCCTACGGCGGCCTTTCTCAATAGCAAGGCTATGGTCACTGAGTCTGTACATAGTCAAAGCTTTCCTTATGTTTGGGTCAGTCACAGTGGTCAGGTACTCTGCCACTGTGTACTCTCTGTTTAGGGTCAGTCACAGTGGTCAGGTATTCTGCCACTGTGTGTACTCTCTGTTTAGGGTCAGTCACAGTGGTCAGGTATTCTGCCACTGTGTGTACTCTCTGTTTAGGGTCAGTCACAGTGGTCAGGTATTCTGCCACTGTGTGTACTCTCTGTTCAGGGTCAGTCACAGTGGTCAGGTATTCTGCCACTGTGTGTACTCTCTGTTTAGGGTCAGTCACAGTGGTCAGGTATTCTGCCACTGTGTGTACTCTCTGTTTAGGGTCAGTCACAGTGGTCAGGTATTCTGCCACTGTGTGTACTCTCTGTTCAGGGTCAGTCACAGTGGTCAGGTATTCTGCCACTGTGTGTACTCTCTGTTTAGGGTCAGTCACAGTGGTCAGGTATTCTGCCACTGTGTGTACTCTCTGTTTAGGGTCAGTCACAGTGGTCAGGTATTCTGCCACTGTGTCCTCTCTGTTTAGGGTCAGTCACAGTGGTCAGGTATTCTGCCACGGTGTACTCTCTGTTTAGGGCCAAATAGCATTCTAGTTTGCTCTGTTTTTTTGTTAATTCTTTCCAATGTGTCAAGTAATTATCTTTTTGTTTTCTCATGATTTGGTTGGGTCTAATTGTGCTGCTGTCCTGGGGATCTGTAATGTGTGTTTGTGTTTGTGAACAGAGCCCCAGGACCAGCTTGCTTTGGTGGACTCTTCTCCAGGTTCATCTCTCTGTAGGTGATGGCTTTGTTATGGAAGGTTTGGGAATCGCTTCCTTTTAGGTGGTTGTAGAATTTAACGTCTCTTTTCTGGATTTTGATAATTAGCGGGTTTCGGCCTGATTCTGCTCTGCCTGAGTTATTTGGTGTTTCTCCTTCTGTGCATCACTCTCCACGATGAGCCTCTGGACGAGACAGCAGCATGATCTATTCTGATCGTCACTGGACATCATCAAGATTCATTAAATACTGTACATCGCAGTTAATGTAGACCCCAGTTAATAACATGAATGTGGACCCCAGTTAATAACATGAATGTAGACCCCAGTTTATAACATAAATTATCCTTTAAACTAGTGTTACTAATACGATGGTTGTAGTCATCAATTGTCCCATTAACAATCACCAATATAATCAAACTAACCCCTGACCTCTGACCTCTACCCCCACCCCACTGAACATCATCAAGATCAAGTGAATGTTTAATTCTGTAACTGTGTAACTCTTTTTCTATCCCTGTAATGTCTGGTCTGTGTTGAATGAGTCTCCTCCAGTGTCTATATTAATGTTAATGAGTCTCCTCCAGTGTCTATATTAACCCTGTACTGTGATGTTAATGAGTCTCCTCCAGTGTCTATATTAACCCTGTACTGGGATGTTAATGAGTCTCCTCCAGTGTCTGTATTAATGTTAATGAGTCTCATCTAGTGTCTGTATTAATGTTAATGAGTCTCCTCCAGTGTCTGTATTAATGTTAATGAGTCTCCTCCAGTGTCTGTATTAATGTTAATGAGTCTCCTCCAGTGTCTATATTAACCCTGTACTGTGATGTTAATGAGTCTCCTCCAGTGTCTATATTAACCCTGTACTGGGATGTTAATGAGTCTCATCCAGTGTCTGTATTAATGTTAATGAGTCTCCTCCAGTGTCTGTATTAATGTTAATGAGTCTCCTCCAGTGTCTGTATTAATGTTAATGAGTCTCCTCCAGTGTCTGTATTAATGTTAATGAGTCTCCTCCAGTGTCTGTATTAATGTTAATGAGTCTCCTCCAGTGTCTGTATTAATGTTAATGAGTCTCCTCCAGTGTCTATATTAACCCTGTACTGTGATGTTAATGAGTCTCCTCCAGTGTCTATATTAACCCTGTACTGTGATGTTAATGAGTCTCCTCCAGTGTCTATATTAACCCTGTACTGTGATGTTAATGAGTCTCCTCCAGTGTCTATATTAACCCTGTACTGTGATGTTAATGAGTCTCCTCCAGTGTCTATATTA